>NW_028141168.1:6761344-6861116 GCF_030444845.1 Prenolepis imparis | reverse complement strand
AAGCAGTGGTATCAACGCAGAGTACTATTTTAAACCGCAATCTTGCCATCAAGTCGATAAAATCTTTGTATGTACATCCTCTTTCGTTGTATATGAAATTACACGCAGTAAAATTAATTAATAATATATATAAATAATAATATATATAATAATATATATATATTAATAAAAATATATATAATTATATATATATATATATATATATATATATATATATATATATTATATATATATCTATATATTATATATATATGTATATTATCATACATTATATTTTTATATATATAATATATATAATTAATATATATTATTAATTAATAATATATAATTAATATAATCGTTCAATGGCAATGAACGCTTATATTTTTTCGTGGAATCTAACAGGAGAGTTTAGAAATGAAGTTGACTATATCCTTAATTAATCGTCGTCGTTTTGTTTCTTTTTTCGTAAATGGAAAAAAAGTGTACGACATTACAAGTTCCTAAAAATGTTGGTAAGCCGAGTTCGATCAGTTCATATACGAATCGAAAAAAAAAACGCGTGAGACAAATTAATGAGAAGTCAAAATAGGCGAAGCAACATTTCACAAGTCAAGATTTTACTGTTTTGTGCCATTATCGGATAAAATTAATTTAAATTGCGAAAGAATAAACAATTGCAAATGTATTTTGCTGCATTTAAATTGCTGAGGGCCAATTTCACCAATTTTTTTTTAAACATTTTACTTTTTTTATTTAATGATGAAAGAAAAGGTAGAAGAGAGGTTTATGCACGAGACGACGTTGGATCGACAAAAAGACGATTTCTAAACAGTATTAAACTAGGCTCTCGGTTCGTTTCCGATGTCAGAAAATCACCACACCTCGTGAACAGAATGAATTAATCATTAAAAAAAAAAAAAAAAAAAACTTTCTTCGCTGATAATTTGACGTAATTTACTCGCTCGGTCGTTATATGTGTCTGTGTCAAAGAGAAGAAAATAACGATGTGAATTTCGATGTTTTTAAATCTGTACTAGCGAGAGCGATAATTAGAAGGTAATAGCATGATGTAAATGTCAAGGGTTATAGCGACAAGAAAGACAGTGATATATAATATAAACTATATATAATATATTTACGTGTAAATAAAATAAATAACTTAAGGCACAGAATATATATAAGTAATTTTTTTATGCTTTTCTCTCTTATCAATTTACTTTGATACCTTAGTATTTCCCGAATACTCACATCGGCTTTTCTTTTCATTAATAATTTTCTCATCGATATAACCTGCTCTAATTTGACTATATATATGTGTGTCTGTGTATTATATTTTATTATATATTATATATTATGATATTTTACTAAGAAGCTTAATTTTTTTAGAGAGTCATTTATTCAATTTATACAGCCATTTATTATGCATATTTATTTCGGAAAAATTTTTCCAAATTTTCGATTTTTTATCAGAAAAATTATTGATGTTACGAATATTAAATAATGAAAAATGGATTCTAATTTTTTTCTCTTATATATATATATATATATATATATATATATATATATATATATACTAGAACACAAGCGCGCGCCATTCTTCGGTTTTGTTAAAAAAAAAATTTTTTTTTAAATATAAAATTTGTTTAAACTCGATTAATAGTTTTTCATAGAAATCAGCTGATTAAAGCGTTAATTTATTAATTAAATTTTTAAATAATATGATAAAAAATTAAAATAGTAATATGTTGTAAATAATATGTTATAATATCTTATTCTCGATTAATATTTTTTGATAGAAATCAGCTGATAACTTTCAAAAATATTAATCAAGTTTAAAGTATTATAACATATTATTTAAAATATATTAAAAGACATCAGGACTCTTTCTTGCGCTTATTCAGTGGCAGAATCTGCGAGAAAAATCAGTTTTCATATATTTTTGTTATTAATTTACAGATAATTATTAATGCAATTAACATGCAATAATACGAGTCTTTTAATATCTTCGATAATTCATCTAAATTAATAGATTATATTTTGCGAAGAGATAAATAGTTAACGAGCAACTGTCTTATTGCGGTCGAAAAATCGTTTGAGTTAATAGGGGAACATATTTTGCGAAGAGGTATAGTGTAGCAATATGTGTCTTTTCAGGTCCGAAAAATCGTCTGAGTTAATAGGAATACATGTTATGCAAAGAAGTTGATCGAAGTAACGTCGGTAATAGAGGTTGGTAATTTATCGATAATAACGTCGATAATTTACCAACCTTCATTACCGACGTTACTTTGAATAACCTCTTTGCATAACATGTATTCCTATTAACTCGGACGATTTTTCGAACGTCTTAAGAGACACGTGGCACATATGGGATACATAACCTACTGTTTTAAATTAAATTAAATTTATTAAATAATGCTAAATAATTTTTACAAATTGATGATACTCGTAAATTAAAAATTCATAATAATAAAAAATACAATATGTATTACTATGAACGTTGTTATTAACAATTATTAAAATATTTAGTCATGATGTGAAATATCGATGACAGCTTTTACGCGAAAATTGTAATAAAATGCCGAAATAAGGAGAAAAAAAGAAAAAGAAAGAAAATACTGCATTTTAAAAGAAAATTGATATAATAAAAGAAGAAAAATAAAATACTCAAAGTGTTATCAATTATTATTATAATATTATATTGCGAGAAAATGGCGATTTATCAGGATGCAAAAGTAATTATACCTTCATTAAAAATATATATACTTACAGGGAGATAAATATTAGTAAATTTTTCGATATATTTCATATATTGTTTTATATTTGTTTATTCTCAAATATACATAATAATAAATGTTTTTTTTTTTTCAGCAAATCCAAGCACAAACATTGTTATTCATTCTGGTTCTATGTATTTTCATTACATGCAGTGGCAAGGAGATATTTGCAAAGTATAATAAAGTACAAATGTTTTCTGTCGTAATATTAATAAATATAAACAAGTGTGATATGGGGACAGGATTTTGTTATCAACATTGTTTTTTTATAAACGAAGGAATTGATGCAAGCAATAGAAGAGTCTCTGCTGCAGGTATCACAAGCACTTTACAATTCTGTTAATCAACTGTTATATTTTAACAAATAATTTGAAAATTAAAATATAATTTCTATTACTTTTATATTATTGATAAGATCATGTGGATGCACTGTTTGATTGCATGTTTGGATTTATGATAGGTGTTGAAACGCAGAAGATATCATATATGGAAGACGCAATTTCTCCCAAGGATACACAAGAACATATGAATTATGGCAGTGCAGATGTCACGCAGACATTTTTTTGGCTTTTACAAAAATCTGTTTCCATACAAATTGTGCAAATCCCATTAACAAATTGGAGGATGAGTTGCTTTTGGATCTCTCAAATAAAGATATATTTCTGTCATGTGGATTCGAATGTATGTAGGAGAAAACATTTATTGTTAAAAAGCCAAAACAACAAACAGAGAAGAATACAGGTATCTTTCTTTTCACTTTTCTTATAAAAAGTTATATATATTTTTTCCTCCCTTATATACAAATTTATATATAAAACTGTACCGAAACTTATGCGACAGGTGGGCGATGAATGCTTAATAGCATCTTTGAGCTTGTTTCAACTTGAGTTGTTCAGAATTATTGGAACCCATAATGTTCATATTCAAAAATGATCTTTAGGAGATCCAGAAGATCTTTATGATGAAAGTTATTTAAGTATTCATTTTATGCGTAAGTATTCATTTTTCAAACAAGTATATCTCTGTTTGAAGTATTATGTAACATTTTTCTACAAAATATTATTTATGTAAAAAAAGGAATAGAAAGTAAAACAATTTATATAGCACAGTATCAATTATATAAAATAAAGATAAATATTTTAAAAATGTATTTTAATATTTATATGAAAACTTTGGAAATTTATTTAGATATAAAATTAATTTTTATTTCTTTGGAAATTTATTAAGTTTTTTTTTATTATATACAATTTTATTAAGATTATTATTATATATAATTTTCAAACTTTGGAAATTTATTAAGATATTTATATTTAGATATAATTAATTTTCATATATTCTATTAATTTACAGATAATGCAGTTGACGTGCAGTAATACGCGTCTTATCATACTCTCAAAAGTTCGTCTGAATTATTCGGAAAATATATTTCGCGAAGAAGTAAGTAATGCACTTTACACAAGCAATAATGTGCACCTTTAGATATCTTCGAAAATACACATTAAAGTAATTAGGAGATTTTGCGAAAAAATGTGAATAGTGCAAACGCAGTAATGTATCTTTTAATGTGCTTGAAAATTCATTTCTGAGTTAGAAGAATATGTTTTACAAAGAGATCAGTGGAACTTTATAGTAATGCACAATTTTATGTGATAAATTCGTAAATTAAAAATAAAATGTGCATATTTATATTTATCAGTATATAATTTTACTTTTATGCATATATATGAATATGTATGTACATTTATGTTTATGCATATATATGAATATGTATGTACATTTATGATTATGCATATATATGAATATGTATGTACATTTATGATAATGCATATATATGAATATGTATGTACATTTATGATTATGCATATATATGAATATGTATGTACATTTATGATTATGCATATATATGAATATGTATGTACATTTATGTTTATGCATATATATGAATATGTATGTACATTTATGTTTATGCATATATATGAATATGTATGTACATTTATGATTATGCATATATATGAATATGTATGTACATTTATGATTATGCATATATATGAATATGTATGTACATTTATGTTTTTGCATATATATGAATATGTATGTACATTTATGTTTATGTTCTGTTTTATGTATCTGAGTTAGAAGAATATGTTTTACAAAGAGATCAATGGAACCTTATAGTAATGCAAAATTTTATGTGATAAATTCGTAAATTAAAAATAGAATGTGCATATTTATATTTATCAGTATATAATTTTACTTTTATGCATTGACAAAAGCATTTCTTTCTTCTAAGTTTGGGATTTTTAATTGCAATTTATTTAAATAATACCATAAAGAAACAAATGTAACACGTGCTTTGTAATATTCTAGTAATATTCTAATAATAAAAGTGCGAGATAGTCTGTACAGACTGAAAGCATTTACTTTAAAAGGTCAAAAGAAACAAACAATAACACTCATGATCAGCAGAAACAGTAAACCGCTGAAAGCATAACGTAAAGCACTCACTGAGCCATTTCCTCTGCTGAAAGCAGCCTATACAGTTGTGTGTGGTTTTTTCGTATCAAGAAAATAAAGTGATTTATATTTGAATTGTTAGAACGTTAAAATGCCAAGCGAGGTGATAACTTTGCAGCTTGGCCAATGTGGCAATCAAAGTATTACATGTTATTTTGTCTCATATAATATAAATCCTTTTCATACGTTTTATAATTTTTTGATACAAATGCTACGATATTTCCAAACACTTGCAAATATGAAAATAACGAATATCTTTATCGTTTTTTTGTTTACATTATGCCTCAATTTTCAAACTTAAAATTTCTCTTTTATTATAATTTGTAATAAAACCTATATATTTTCTTTCTTAGAATAAAATTTATATATTTTTATACATTTTATTTATAGTTGGATTTGAGTTTTGGAAGAGATTATGCACAGAGCATGGAATCAGCCCAGAAGGAATCTTGGAAGATTATGCAATAGAGGGAACGGATAGAAAGGATGTCTTTTTTTATCAAGCAGATGATGAGCATTACGTACCACGAGCTGTGTTATTAGATTTAGAGCCCAGGGTTATTCATACTATTATGAATTTACCATATTCAAAGGTAGTACGCATCTGGAATATGTATGTACATTTATGTTTATGCATATATATGAATATGTATGTACATTTATGTTTATGCATATATATGAATATGTATGTGCATTTATGTTTATGCATATATATGAATATGTATGTGCATTTATGTTTATGCATATATATGAATATGTATGTACATTTATGTTTATGCATATATATGAATATGTATGTACATTTATGTTTATGCATATATATGAATATGTATGTACATTTATGTTTATGCATATATATGAATATGTATGTACATTTATGTTTATGCATATATATGAATATGTATGTACATTTATGATTATGCATATATATGAATATGTATGTACATTTATGATTATGCATATATATGAATATGTATGTACATTTATGATTATGCATATATATGAATATGTATGTACATTTATGATTATGCATATATATGAATATGTATGTACATTTATGTTTATGCATATATATGAATATGTATGTACATTTATGATTATGCATATATATGAATATGTATGTACATTTATGTTTATGCATATATATGAATATGTATGTACATTTATGATTATGCATATATATGAATATGTATGTACATTTATGATTATGCATATATATGAATATGTATGTACATTTATGTTTATGCATATATATGAATATGTATGTACATTTATGTTTATGCATATATATGAATATGTATGTACATTTATGTTTATGCATATATATGAATATGTATGTACATTTATGTTTATGCATATATATGAATATGTATGTACATTTATGATTATGCATATATATGAATATGTATGTACATTTATGATTATGCATATATATGAATATGTATGTACATTTATGTTTATGCATATATATGAATATGTATGTACATTTATGATTATGCATATATATGAATATGTATGTACATTTATGATTATGCATATATATGAATATGTATGTACATTTATGTTTATGCATATATATGAATATGTATGTACATTTATGTTTATGCATATATATGAATATGTATGTACATTTATGATTATGCATATATATGAATATGTATGTACATTTATGATTATGCATATATATGAATATGTATGTACATTTATGTTTATGCATATATATGAATATGTATGTACATTTATGTTTATGCATATATATGAATATGTATGTACATTTATGTTTATGCATATATATGAATATGTATGTACATTTATGTTTATGCATATATATGAATATGTATGTACATTTATGTTTATGCATATATATGAATATGTATGTACATTTATGTTTATGCATATATATGAATATGTATGTACATTTATGTTTATGCATATATATGAATATGTATGTACATTTATGATTATGCATATATATGAATATGTATGTACATTTATGTTTATGCATATATATGAATATGTATGTACATTTATGTTTATGCATATATATGAATATGTATGTACATTTATGTTTATGCATATATATGAATATGTATGTACATTTATGATTATGCATATATATGAATATGTATGTACATTTATGATTATGCATATATATGAATATGTATGTACATTTATGATTATGCATATATATGAATATGTATGTACATTTATGATTATGCATATATATGAATATGTATGTACATTTATGTTTATGCATATATATGAATATGTATGAACATTTATGTTTATGCATATATATGAATATGTATGTACATTTATGTTTATGCATATATATGAATATGTATGTACATTTATGTTTATGCATATATATGAATATGTATGTACATTTATGATTATGCATATATATGAATATGTATGTACATTTATGTTTATGCATATATATGAATATGTATGTACATTTATGTTTATGCATATATATGAATATGTATGTACATTTATGTTTATGCATATATATGAATATGTATGTACATTTATGTTTATGCATATATATGAATATGTATGTACATTTATGATTATGCATATATATGAATATGTATGTACATTTATGTTTATGCATATATATGAATATGTATGTACATTTATGTTTATGCATATATATGAATATGTATGTACATTTATGATTATGCATATATATGAATATGTATGTACATTTATGATTATGCATATATATGAATATGTATGTACATTTATGATTATGCATATATATGAATATGTATGTACATTTATGATTATGCATATATATGAATATGTATGTACATTTATGATTATGCATATATATGAATATGTATGTACATTTATGATTATGCATATATATGAATATGTATGTACATTTATGATTATGCATATATATGAATATGTATGTACATTTATGATTATGCATATATATGAATATGTATGTACATTTATGATTATGCATATATATGAATATGTATGTACATTTATGATTATGCATATATATGAATATGTATGTACATTTATGATTATGCATATATATGAATATGTATGTACATTTATGATTATGCATATATATGAATATGTATGTACATTTATGTTTATGCATATATATGAATATGTATGTACATTTATGTTTATGCATATATATGAATATGTATGTACATTTATGATTATGCATATATATGAATATGTATGTACATTTATGATTATGCATATATATGAATATGTATGTACATTTATGTTTATGCATATATATGAATATGTATGTACATTTATGTTTATGCATATATATGAATATGTATGTACATTTATGTTTATGCATATATATGAATATGTATGTACATTTATGTTTATGCATATATATGAATATGTATGTACATTTATGTTTATGCATATATATGAATATGTATGTACATTTATGTTTATGCATATATATGAATATGTATGTACATTTATGATTATGCATATATATGAATATGTATGTACATTTATGATTATGCATATATATGAATATGTATGTACATTTATGTTTATGCATATATATGAATATGTATGAACATTTATGTTTATGCATATATATGAATATGTATGTACATTTATGTTTATGCATATATATGAATATGTATGTACATTTATGTTTATGCATATATATGAATATGTATGTACATTTATGATTATGCATATATATGAATATGTATGTACATTTATGTTTATGCATATATATGAATATGTATGTACATTTATGTTTATGCATATATATGAATATGTATGTACATTTATGTTTATGCATATATATGAATATGTATGTACATTTATGATTATGCATATATATGAATATGTATGTACATTTATGTTTATGCATATATATGAATATGTATGTACATTTATGTTTATGCATATATATGAATATGTATGTACATTTATGTTTATGCATATATATGAATATGTATGTACATTTATGTTTATGCATATATATGAATATGTATGTACATTTATGTTTATGCATATATATGAATATGTATGTACATTTATGTTTATGCATATATATGAATATGTATGTACATTTATGATTATGCATATATATGAATATGTATGTACATTTATGTTTATGCATATATATGAATATGTATGTACATTTATGTTTATGCATATATATGAATATGTATGTACATTTATGTTTATGCATATATATGAATATGTATGTACATTTATGTTTATGCATATATATGAATATGTATGTACATTTATGTTTATGCATATATATGAATATGTATGTACATTTATGTTTATGCATATATATGAATATGTATGTACATTTATGTTTATGCATATATATGAATATGTATGTACATTTATGTTTATGCATATATATGAATATGTATGTACATTTATGATTATGCATATATATGAATATGTATGTACATTTATGATTATGCATATATATGAATATGTATGTACATTTATGTTTATGCATATATATGAATATGTATGAACATTTATGTTTATGCATATATATGAATATGTATGTACATTTATGTTTATGCATATATATGAATATGTATGTACATTTATGTTTATGCATATATATGAATATGTATGTACATTTATGATTATGCATATATATGAATATGTATGTACATTTATGTTTATGCATATATATGAATATGTATGTACATTTATGTTTATGCATATATATGAATATGTATGTACATTTATGTTTATGCATATATATGAATATGTATGTACATTTATGATTATGCATATATATGAATATGTATGTACATTTATGTTTATGCATATATATGAATATGTATGTACATTTATGTTTATGCATATATATGAATATGTATGTACATTTATGTTTATGCATATATATGAATATGTATGTACATTTATGTTTATGCATATATATGAATATGTATGTACATTTATGTTTATGCATATATATGAATATGTATGTACATTTATGTTTATGCATATATATGAATATGTATGTACATTTATGATTATGCATATATATGAATATGTATGTACATTTATGTTTATGCATATATATGAATATGTATGTACATTTATGTTTATGCATATATATGAATATGTATGTACATTTATGTTTATGCATATATATGAATATGTATGTACATTTATGTTTATGCATATATATGAATATGTATGTACATTTATGATTATGCATATATATGAATATGTATGTACATTTATGTTTATGCATATATATGAATATGTATGTACATTTATGTTTATGCATATATATGAATATGTATGTACATTTATGTTTATGCATATATATGAATATGTATGTACATTTATGTTTATGCATATATATGAATATGTATGTACATTTATGTTTATGCATATATATGAATATGTATGTACATTTATGTTTATGCATATATATGAATATGTATGTACATTTATGTTTATGCATATATATGAATATGTATGTACATTTATGTTTATGCATATATATGAATATGTATGTACATTTATGTTTATGCATATATATGAATATGTATGTACATTTATGTTTATGCATATATATGAATATGTATGTACATTTATGTTTATGTTCTGTTTTATGTATCTGAGTTAGAAGAATATGTTTTACAAAGAGATCAGTGGAACTTTACAGTAATGCACAATTTTATGTGATAAATTCGTAAATTAAAAATAAAATGTGCATATTTATATTTATCAGTATATAATTTTACTTTTATGCATTAACAAAAACATTTCTTTCTTCTGTTTGGGATTTTTAATTGCAATTTATTAATTTTGTTCGCATAGAACGCGCTTTTCCAGGAAGCTGCTGCATGTAATTAATATTATATATTAACAATTTTCGCTTTTCTTTTAACTGGATTTAGACACAATTGTTTTGATTAAATACTTGATGACTATTTTTTTATTTTGAAAATTTATTATTTTCTCTTTCGCAGACTGAAGAAGAAGGCACTGAGGAAGAGTTTGCGAATCTTGCCGAAGATGAGAGAGTTTTAAAGCTGTCATAATTCGTCGAAAACATTATTATTCATCATATGGAATTATAGAACAATACATTTATTGGTATGTGGCATCAGCGTTCTGGGAAAAATTCGAGAATACAGAGTACAGCCAACAGGGAATTGTTCAAGTATGCTGTGGATGATGTGTACATTATGTTTACGGAGTTTCTACTTGTTCTAAAAATGTTGGAATATATAAGAGGAACAAGGATGCGGCTACGGATTCGTAAAGCACCAAAAATGATATGGAGACACAATTCAAGCTCATTGTCAGAGCTACATTGTTGAACCAATTACTATTGTGTCATGATTGTACTATAGACCAGATCTATAAAGTTGCCTTTAATGTATTCTGCAATTCAGACAACTCTTCTCAAGGTAAATATTTATCTTAATATAATCACTTTGTGATCTAATACTTGAGATATATACAGAAATATATGTCTTAAATCAGATATATCAATTAATAGAAAACTAGTTGATCTGAAATTATTGGAGAGACTCGTAAGAAATTGCACTCACATATCATTAATTTATATTCGTATCAAGAATCATCTAATTAAAAAAACATGCGACAACATTTGACAAGTCATAATAGATTTCATTAGAAAACGTATGTGAACGTTTTTATCTCTCTCTTTTTATTAATCTCATATAATTCATAATAATAATTATAATAATTATAGTAATATCTATGATGTAATGTTTTATTTTTACAGTGGCTCGAAACTGTTGTCATAATTTAGCGGGTAAGAATCTGTTTTGGTGGTTTTTCGAAAACGGTTGCACTAACTGATGAAATCCATAGTGCCATAAATAAATTTAAACAGAAATTATTTCTATTTCCTGTATGAAACATACACCAAGATATGGATCGATCATCTAATCAACATATAAATTTTATTCATAAAAACATGTATTTGCATGCTATACTTTTTCCCAGAATATCTCGAGTCACAACCTGCGGTGAATGATCTGAATTTGCCTGGAAGAAACGGCTCAATGGAAGGATCTTAGGAATTTTCAGAAGGCAATTAAAACGAGACTCTTACATACCGGGGTGAACACCCCGGATATAGATCGCCGCTATAAAAAGATAAAATAAAAATTGTCAAGTATCTCGGTCTAACAGGAGTTCTGGAAGCTGTCAAGCTGTCAATGGAATCTATCAAGTGAGATCTCTACAGCTTATCGCATATAGATTCTTATGTGTCCGTTTGTTATCTATATTGATTTGTCGAATACGTTTATTTCTTCAGGAGTTATTTGGAAAGCAGAGAGGACATCGTACGTTTTGTCGTTAACTGTCTGCTCGAAGATTCGCCGAGCAAATTGGCCGACGAATTGGTAAAGGACGTGCAATTAAACAACAGTTGGACTATCAGCGAGACTGAGGATAAGAAAAGGTGAATGCCGGATTCTGTCAACATTAATCTCAGTAAACCGCGAAATTTCATTAGTCGCGTTATAAAAGCAGCTGTGTGTTGTACTGGCTGGCTTCAGTATTGTATAGCGTCAGTATTAAATATAGAATTTGTATTTTCAGCTAAAACAATGCAGCAAGGTGTCTGACATAATCTCTACCCTGGTGAAGGTGTACAGCAGTCAGGATTTATTTGTCAATGAGCATCGCACAATTTAGTGAAGGAGAGTATCAAGCTGCAACTCAACTCGATTATCTTAGTTGGATTCCAAGCAAAACAGATACATAAAATATCTAAGAAATACAAAATATAAGTGTGATCATAAATATAAAATTATATTATATTATATATTATATAAATATTATATAAAATATTATATTATTAAATATAAAATATTATATTAGAAGAAAAATATTTCTATTGCTTGTTTTCAAAATTAAATATCTTTTTCTAAGATTATTATTCTAGAATTTTAGAAAATATAATGCGAGTGACTAATTTTTTATAATTCCATTGTTCTGATATTTCTGATTATCTTATATTAGAAAATATATTGTTACCTGAAATAAATATTTTATACTTAATAAATATATTTTCTAAAATTCAATATATATATGAATATGTGATATAAATTCCACGCGCATGCGCGAGAAATCCAATATACGATTTATTAAAATTATTAGTGATTAATAATACGTAAAAAATAATATAATAATGTATTTTATTTATAATATAAATATATATCTATTATTTATTTTTATTATTTATATTTTTTTATTGTAATATATAATTTAATTTATTTTTATTTATGCAAGACCGTGATTACAATAAATTGTACAGAAAACAGAAAAATATACATTTAATAATAATAAAACATCATTAATTCTACTAATTTCTTACTAATTCTATTTTTCATTAACGGCTTGTCGATTAGCGATTTTTATTTATTTATTTGATTTATAATCTCAGGACTCTTGCGCTTATTCAGTGGCAGAATCTGCGAGAAAAATCAGTTTTCATATATTTTTGTTATTAATTTACAGATAATTATTAATGCAATTAACGTGCAATAATACAAGTCTTTTAATATCTTCGATAATTCATCTAAATTAATAGATTATATTTTGCGACGAGATTTAACGAGCAATAATATATGTCTTATTGCGAAAAATCGTCTGAGTTAATAGGGGAACATATTTTGCGAAGAGGTATAGTGTAGCAATATGTGTCTTTTCAGGTCCGAAAAATCATCTGAGTTAATAGGAATACATATTATGCAAAGAGGTAGATCGAAGTAACGTCGGTAATAAAGGTTGGTAATTTATCGATAATAACGTCGATAATTTACCAACCTTCATTACCGACGTTACTTCGAACAACCTCTTTGCATAACATGTATTCCTATTAACTCAGACGATTTTTCGGACATATTAAAAGACATTTATTGCCGCACTATCGACACTACTTCTTTGCAAATTATATTCTCCTATTAACGCGGATGATTTTTCGAATATATTTATTGCTGCACTATCGACACTACCTCTTTGCAAATTATATTCCCCTATTAACTCAGACGATTTTTCGGACATAAATGACACATATTACTGCAGAGATAGTGCAGTCTGTTCTATAGTTATACATATATATATATATTTTTTTTTTACATTATTACTTTATATTATTTGTTATATATTTTTACATTATTATTATTTTATATATTTTATGCATTATTTAAACAGATAAAAATAAGAATAATAATTAAAATAATTAAAAAATAATGTAAAGAATAATTATATTATTTTTTTTTCGAAAAAGTAAAAGTTTGCGCAATTAAGTTATAGAACATTCTATATATAATTATAAAGTTTTTAACAAGATGATCTTGGAAATAATATGATTGATATGCTTAAAATAATCTAAATACAAATGCAATAAAAATATAAATGTGTACATAAATGTATATATATATAAATGCGTACATAAATGTATCCCCTTTCTAAAAAAGGCATGTTATTGACATTGTTGTCGCTTTTCCGCGATGCTGATTGGCTCTCTGTCGATTCGCGTTGTGTGTTATATTCGTAGCATCGAAAGGCTGTCATCACGAGGGTTAGCAGTTAGCAGTTTGACAGTTAGTCCAAAATAAAATAAAATGAAATAATAATATGTTTTAAATAATATGTTATAATACTTTAAACTTGATTAATATTTTTGACATTCGCCTTATGTGTTATATTTGTAGCATGAAGAGGCTGTCATCGTGAGGGTTAGCAGTTAGCAGTTTGACAGTTACTCCAAAATAAAATTAAATAAAATAATGATATGTTTTAAATAATATGTTATAATACTTTAAATTTTGATTAATATTTTTGCGGAAAAGAGGCAACAATACTTGCGAGAATCGACTTAATATGTCTTTTTTAGAAAAAGACTAGAATAACACAAGCACGCGTTATGCCATTCCTCGATTTTATTAAAAAAAGTATTTATATAAAGTTTGTTTAAACTTCATTAATATTTTTTTACAGAAATCAGATGATTAAAGCATTACATTGCCAATTAAATTTTAAAATAAAAAAATGTTATAAAAATTAAAATAATATATAATTCCTTAAACTCGATTAATATTTTTTGACAGAAATCAGCTGATAGCTGTTATAAATATTAATCGAGTTTAAGGAATTATATATTACATTAATTAAAACATATTATTTTAAATGTTATAACATATTCTTATTTTAAAAATTGATTAGCAAATTAACGTTTTAATCAGCTGATTTCTGTAACAAAAATATTAATCGAGGATAAGATATTACAACATATTATTTACAATATATTGCTATTTTAATTTTTATAAAATATTACTATTTTAAAATTTAATTACCTTATTATATTAATATTTTCAAATATTTATTTAATTAAGAAGTAGTATATTTATTAAGTTAAGAATAGAAGTGAGACATGAATACAAATTTACAATTAAGGTTTCGTAGATATAATTTTTAAAACAAAAATTATTTTCTTAATTAGAGTCACAAATATATTTCGTCCGACACTTTTCGATAATCTTGATATAATTCGAATTCCGAATGCGCAGTAGAAATGAGTTTCGACATATATTACCGCGATATATGCATGCAGTCATGCATAATTCGTAATAATGTGCAGACATTGTACTGTTAAAATGTATATAAGATTAATTTTTTGCACATTTTGAAATATCGAAAATTAAAATATTAAAGCCGCAAATCCCATACGGCGCAGATTTATATAACGTATATTAGAACAAAAAGGTAGTACGCTGGTATGTTTATGGTACAAAGATAATCTGCAAACAATAAACTATTGAAAAATATATACGATGAATTTTTGGCTCGCCTTAAAATATTAGAAATCGATACTTTTTTACAGTTGACCCTATGCGACGCAATCTTATTCTATGTATATCAAGTTAAAACATTTGTACGCTGGTGCCTGTTTGGTACTAAATGATTCTGTAATCAATGTACTATTAAAATGTATAATCGATGAAATTTTGGCTCGTCTAAAATATTAGAAATTGATACATTTTTGCCGCTGACCCTATGCGACGCAACCCTATTTTAAGTATATTATATTAAAAAATTTGTACGCTGGTGTCTGCATGATACCAAAAGATTCTGCAATCAATGTACTATTAAAATGTATAATCGATAAATTTTTGGCTCGTCTTTAAATATTAGAACTCGATACTTCTTTACCGCTGACCCTATGCGACGCAAATTTATTTTATGTATATCAAGTTAAAAAATTTGTACGCTGGTGTCTGTTTGGTACCAAATGATTCTGTAATCAATGTATTATTAAAATATATAATCGATGAATTTTTGGCTCGTCTTAAAATATTAGAAATTGATACTTTTTTGACGCGGACCCTGTGCGACGCAACCTTATTTTATGTTTATCAAATTAAAAAATTTGTACGCTGGTGTCTGGATGGTACAAAATAATTCTGTAATCAATGTACTATTAAAATGTATAATCTATGAATTTTTGGCTCGTCTTAAAATATTGGAAATCGATACTTTTTACCGCTGACCCTATGCGACGCAACCTTATTTTAAGTATATCAAGTTAAAAAATTTGTACGCTGTTGTCTGCTTGGTACCAAAAGATTCTGTAATCAATGTACTATTAAAATGTATAATCCATGAATTTTTGGCTCGTCTTAAAATATTAGAAATTCATACTTTCTTGACGCGGACGCTGTGCGACGCATCCTTATTTTATGATTATCATATTAAAAAATTTGTACGCTGGTGTCTGAATGGTACGAAAAGATTCTGTAATCAATGTACTATTAAAATGTATAATCGATGAATTTTTGGCTCGTCTTAAAATATTGGAAATCGATACTTTTTACCGCTGACCCTATGCGACGCAACCTTATTTTAAGAATATCAAGTTAAAAAATTTGTACGCTGTTGTCTGCTTGGAACCAAAAGATTCTGTACTCAATGTACTATTAAAATGTATAATCGATGAATTTTTGGCTCGTCTTTAAATATTGGAAATCGATACTTTTTACCGCTGACCCTATGCGACGCAATTTTATTTTATGTATATCAAGTTAAAAAATTTGTACGCTGGTGTCTGTTTCGTACCAAATGATTCTGTAATCAATGTACTATTAAAATGTATAATCGATGAATTTTTGGCTCGTCTTAAAATATTAGCAATCGATACTTTTTTACCGCTGACCCTATGCGACGCAACCTTATTTTATGTATATCAAGTTAAAAAATTTGTACGCTGGTGTCTGTTTGGTACCAAATGATTCTGTACTCAACGTATTATTAAAATGTATAATCGATGAATTTTTGGCTCGTCTTAAAATATTAGAAATCGATACTTTTTTACCGCTGACCCTATGCGACGCATCCTTAATTTATGTATAGCAAATGAAAAAGTTTGTACGCTGTTGTCTGCTTGGTACCAAAAGATTCTGTAATCAATGTACTATTAAAATGTATAATCCATGAATTTTTGGCTCGTCTTAAAATAATAGAAATTCATACTTTTTTGACGCGGACGCTGTGCGACGCATCCTTATTTTATGATTATCATATTAAAAAATTTGTACGCTGGTGTCTGAATGGTACGAAAAGATTCTGTAATCAATGTACTATTAAAATGTATAATCGATGAATTTTTGGCTCGTCTTAAAATATTAGCAATCGATACTTTTTTACCGCTGACCCTATGCGACGCAACATTATTTTATGTATATCAAGTTAAAAATTTTGTACGCTGGTGTCTGCTTGGTACCAAATAATTCTGTAATCAATGTACTATTAAAATGTATAATCGATGAATTTTTGGTTCGTTTTAAAATATTGGAAATCGATACTTTTTACCGCTGACCCTACGCGACGCATCCTTAATTTATGTATAGCAAATGAAAAAGTTTGTACGCTGTTGTCTGCTTGGTACCAAATAATTCTGTAATCAATGTACCTTTAAAATGTATAATCGATGAATATTTGGCTCGTCTTAAAATATTGGAAATCGATACTTTTTACCGCTGACCCAATGCGACGCAACCTTATTTTAAGAATATCAAGTTAAAAAATTTGTACGCTGTTGTCTGCTTGGTACCAAAAGATTCTGTACTCAATGTACTATTAAAATGTATAATCGATGAATTTTTGGCTCGTCTTTAAATATTAGAAATCGATACTTTTTTACCGCTGACCCTATGCGACGCAATTTTATTTTATGTATATCAAGTTAAAAAATTTGTACGCTGGTGTCTGTTTCGTACCAAATAATTCTGTAATCAATGTACTATTAAAACGTATAATCGATGAATTTTTGGCTCGTCTTAAAATATTGGAAATCGATACTTTTTACCGCTGACCCTATGCGACGCATCCTTAATTTATGTATAGCAAATGAAAAAGTTTGTACGCTGTTGTCTGCTTGGTACCAAATAATTCTGTAATCAAGGTACCTTTAAAATGTATAATCGATGAATTTTTGGCTCGTCTTAAAATATTGGAAATCGATACTTTTTACCGCTGACCCTATGCGACGCAACCTTATTTTAAGAATATCAAGTTAAAAAATTTGTACGCTGTTGTCTGCTTGGTACCAAAAGATTCTGTAATCAATGTACTATTAAAATGTATAATCGATGAATTTTTGGCTCGTCTTAAAATATTGGAAATCGATACTTTTTACCGCTGACCCTATGAGACGCATCCTTAATTTATGTATAGCAAATGAAAAAGTTTGTACGCTGTTGTCTGCTTGGTACCAAAAGATTCTGTAATCAATGTACTATTAAAATGTATAATCGATGAATTTTTGGCTCGTCTTAAAATATTAGAAATTCATACTTTTTTGACGCGGACGCTGTGCGACGCATCCTTATTTTATGATTATCATATTAAAAAATTTGTACGCTGTTGTCTGCTTGGTACCAAAAGATTCTGTACTCAATGTACTATTAAAATGTATAATCGATGAATTTTTGGCTCGTCTTTAAATATTAGAAATCGATACTTTTTTACCGCTGACCCTATGCGACGCAATTTTATTTTATGTATATCAAGTTAAAAAATTTGTACGCTGGTGTCTGTTTCGTACCAAATGATTCTGTAATCAATGTACTATTAAAATGTATAATCGATGAATTTTTGGCTCGTCTTAAAATATTGGAAATCGATACTTTTTACCGCTGACCCTATGCGACGCATAGTTAATTTATGTATAGCAAATGAAAAATTTTGTACGCTGTTGTCTGCTTGGTACCAAAAGATTCTGTAATCAATGTACTATTAAAATGTATAATCGATGAATTTTTGGCTCGTCTTAAAATATTAGAAATCGATACTTTTTTACAGCTGACCCTATGCGACGCATCCTTAATTTATGTATAGCAAATGAAAAAGTTTGTACGCTGTTGTCTGCTTGGTACCAAAAGATTCTGTAATCAATGTACTATTAAAATGTATAATCGATGAATTTTTGGCTCGTCTTAAAATATTGGAAATCGATACTTTTTACCGCTGACCCTATGCGACGCATCCTTAATTTATGTATAGCAAATGAAAAAGTTTGTACGCTGTTGTCTGCTTGGTACCAAAAGATTCTGTACTCAATGTACTATTAAAATGTATAATCGATGAATTTTTGGCTCGTCTTAAAATATTGGAAATCGATACATTTTACCGCTGACCCTATGCGACGCAACCTTATTTTAAGTATATCATGTTAAAAAATTTGTACGCTGTTGTCTGCTTGGTACCAAAAGATTCTGTAACCAATGTACTATTAAAATGTATAATCGATGAATTTTTGGCTCGTCTTAAAATATTAGAAATTGATACATTTATGCCGCTGACCCTATGCGACGCATCCTTAATTTATGTATAGCAAATGAAAAAGTTTGTACGCTGTTGTCTGCTTGGTACCAAATAATTCTGTAATCAATGTACCTTTAAAATGTATAATCGATGAATTTTTGGCTCGTCTTAAAATATTGGAAATCGATACTTTTTACCGCTGACCCTATGCGACGCAACCTTATTTTAAGAATATCAAGTTAAAAAATTTGTACGCTGTTGTCTGCTTGGTACCAAAAGATTCTGTACTCAATGTACTATTAAAACGTATAATCGATGAATTTTTGGCTCGTCTTAAAATATTGGAAATCGATACTTTTTACCGCTGACCCTATGCGACGCATCCTTAATTTATGTATAGCAAATGAAAAAGTTTGTACGCTGTTGTCTGCTTGGTACCAAATAATTCTGTAATCAAGGTACCTTTAAAATGTATAATCTATGAATTTTTGGCTCGTCTTAAAATATTGGAAATCGATTCTTTTTACCGCTGACCCTATGCGACGCAACCTTATTTTAAGTATATCAAGTTAAAAAATTTGTACGCTGTTGTCTGCTTGGTACCAAAAGATTCTGTACTCAATGTACTATTAAAATGTATAATCGATGAATTTTTGGCTCGTCTTAAAATATTAGAAATCGATACTTTTTTACCGCTGACCCTATGCGACGCATCCTTAATTTATGTATAGCAAATGAAAAAGTTTGTACGCTGTTGTCTGCTTGGTACCAAAAGATTCTGTAATCAATGTACTATTAAAATGTATAATCGATGAATTTTTGGCTCTTCTTAAAATATTAGAAATTCATACTTTTTTGACGCGGACGCTGTGCGACGCATCCTTATTTTATGATTATCATATTAAAAAATTTGTACGCTGGTGTCTGAATGGTACGAAAAGATTCTGTAATCAATGTACTATTAAAATGTATAATCGATGAATTTTTGGCTCGTCTTAAAATATTGGAAATCGATACTTTTTACCGCTGACCCTATGCGACGCAACCTTATTTTAAGAATATCAAGTTAAAAAATTTGTACGCTGTTGTCTGCTTGGTATCAAAAGATTCTGTACTCAATGTACTATTAAAATGTATAATCGATGAATTTTTGGCTCGTCTTTAAATATTAGAAATCGATACTTTTTTGACGCGGACCCTGTGCGACACATCCTTATTTTATGTTTAACGTATTAAAAAATTTGTACGCTGGTGTCTGCATGGTACCAAAAGATTCTGTAATCAATGTACTATTAAAATGTATAATCGATGAATTTTTGGCTCGTCTTAAAATATTAGAAATTGATACTTTTTTGACGCGAAACCCTGTGCGACGCATCCTTATTTTATGTTTATCATATTAAAAAATTTGTACGCTGGTGTCTGAATGGTACGAAAAGATTCTGTAATCAATGTACTATTAAAATGTATAATCGATGAATTTTTGGCTCGTCTTAAAATATTGGAAATCGATACTTTTTACCGCTGACCCTATGCGACGCAACCTTATTTTAAGAATATCAAGTTAAAAAATTTGTACGCTGTTGTCTGCTTGGTATCAAAAGATTCTGTACTCAATGTACTATTAAAATGTATAATCGATGAATTTTTGGCTCGTCTTTAAATATTAGAAATCGATACTTTTTTGACGCGGACCCTGTGCGACGCATCCTTATTTTATGTTTATCGTATTAAAAAATTTGTACGCTGGTGTCTGCATGGTACCAAAAGATTCTGTAATCAATGTACTATTAAAATGTATAATCGATGAATTTTTGGCTCGTCTTAAAATATTAGAAATTGATACTTTTTTGACGCGAAACCCTGTGCGACGCATCCTTATTTTATGTTTATCATATTAAAAAATTTGTACGCTGGTGTCTGAATGGTACGAAAAGATTCTGTAATCAATGTACTATTAAAATGTATAATCGATGAATTTTTGGCTCGTCTTAAAGTATTAGAAATCGATACTTTTTTACAGCTGACCCTATGCGACGCATCCTTAATTTATGTATAGCAAATGAAAAAGTTTGTACGCTGTTGTCTGCTTGGTACCAAAAGATTCTGTAATCAATGTACTATTAAAATGTATAATCGATGAATTTTTGGCTCGTCTTAAAATATTAGAAATTCATACTTTTTTGACGCGGACGCTGTGCGACGCATCCTTATTTTAAGTATATCATGTTAAAAAATTTGTACGCTGTTGTCTGCTTGGTACCAAAAGATTCTGTAACCAATGTACTATTAAAATGTATAATCGATGAATTTTTGGCTCGTCTTAAAATATTAGAAATTGATACATTTATGCCGCTGACCCTATGCGACGCATCCTTAATTTATGTATAGCAAATGAAAAAGTTTGTACGCTGTTGTCTGCTTGGTACCAAAAGATTCTGTAATCAATGTACTATTAAAATGTATAATCGATGAATTTTTGGCTCGTCTTAAAATATTAGAAATTGATACATTTATGCCGCTGACCCTATGCGACGCATCCTTAATTTATGTATAGCAAATGAAAAAGTTTGTACGCTGTTGTCTGCTTGGTACCAAATAATTCTGTAATCAATGTACCTTTAAAATGTATAATCGATGAATTTTTGGCTCGTCTTAAAATATTGGAAATCGATACTTTTTACCGCTGACCCTATGCGACGCAACCTTATTTTAAGAATATCAAGTTAAAAATGTGTACGCTGTTGTCTGCTTGGTACCAAAAGATTCTGTAATCAATGTACTATTAAAATGTATAATCGATGAATTTTTGGCTCGTCTTAAAATATTGGAAATCGATACTTTTTACCGCTGACCCTATGCGACGCATCCTTAATTTATGTATAGCAAATGAAAAAGTTTGTACGCTGTTGTCTGCTTGGTACCAAAAGATTCTGTAATCAATGTACTATTAAAATGTATAATCGATGAATTTTTGGCTCGTCTTAAAATATTGGAAATCGATACTTTTTACCGCTGACCCTATGCGACGCAACCTTATTTTAAGAATATCAAGTTAAAAAATTTGTACGCTGTTGTCTGCTTGGTATCAAAAGATTCTGTACTCAATGTACTATTAAAATGTATAATCGATGAATTTTTGGCTCGTCTTTAAATATTAGAAATCGATACTTTTTTGACGCGGACCCTGTGCGACGCATCCTTATTTTATGTTTATCGTATTAAAAAATTTGTACGCTGGTGTCTGCATGGTACCAAAAGATTCTGTAATCAATGTACTATTAAAATGTATAATCGATGAATTTTTGGCTCGTCTTAAAATATTAGAAATTGATACTTTTTTGACGCGAAACCCTGTGCGACGCATCCTTATTTTATGTTTATCATATTAAAAAATTTGTACGCTGGTGTCTGAATGGTACGAAAAGATTCTGTAATCAATGTACTATTAAAATGTATAATCGATGAATTTTTGGCTCGTCTTAAAATATTGGAAATCGATACTTTTTACCGCTGACCCAATGCGACGCAACCTTATTTTAAGAATATCAAGTTAAAAAATTTGTACGCTGTTGTCTGCTTGGTACCAAAAGATTCTGTACTCAATGTACTATTAAAATGTATAATCGATGAATTTTTGGCTCGTCTTAAAATATTAGAAATCGATACTTTTTTACCGCTGACCCTATGCGACGCAATTTTATTTTATGTATATCAAGTTAAAAAATTTGTACGCTGGTGTCTGTTTCGTACCAAATGATTCTGTAATCAATGTACTATTAAAACGTATAATCGATGAATTTTTGGCTCGTCTTAAAATATTGGAAATCGATACTTTTTACCGCTGACCCTATGCGACGCATCCTTAATTTATGTATAGCAAATGAAAAAGTTTGTACGCTGTTGTCTGCTTGGTACCAAATAATTCTGTAATCAAGGTACCTTTAAAATGTATAATCGATGAATTTTTGGCTCGTCTTAAAATATTGGAAATCGATACTTTTTACCGCTGACCCTATGCGACGCAACCTTATTTTAAGAATATCAAGTTAAAAAATTTGTACGCTGTTGTCTGCTTGGTACCAAAAGATTCTGTAATCAATGTACTATTAAAATGTATAATCGATGAATTTTTGGCTCGTCTTAAAATATTGGAAATCGATACTTTTTACCGCGGACCCTATGCGACGCATCCTTAATTTATGTATAGCAAATGAAAAAGTTTGTACGCTGTTGTCTGCTTGGTACCAAAAGATTCTGTAATCAATGTACTATTAAAATGTATAATCGATGAATTTTTGGCTCGTCTTAAAATATTAGAAATTCATACTTTTTTGACGCGGACGCTGTGCGACGCATCCTTATTTTATGATTATCATATTAAAAAATTTGTACGCTGTTGTCTGCTTGGTACCAAAAGATTCTGTACTCAATGTACTATTAAAATGTATAATCGATGAATTTTTGGCTCGTCTTTAAATATTAGAAATCGATACTTTTTTACCGCTGACCCTATGCGACGCAATTTTATTTTATGTATATCAAGTTAAAAAATTTGTACGCTGGTGTCTGTTTCGTACCAAAAGATTCTGTAATCAATGTACTATTAAAATGTATAATCGATGAATTTTTGGCTCGTCTTAAAATATTAGAAATCGATACTTTTTTACAGCTGACCCTATGCGACGCATCCTTAATTTATGTATAGCAAATGAAAAAGTTTGTACGCTGTTGTCTGCTTGGTACCAAAAGATTCTGTAATCAATGTACTATTAAAATGTATAATCGATGAATTTTTGGCTCGTCTTAAAATATTGGAAATCGATACTTTTTACCGCTGACCCTATGCGACGCATCCTTAATTTATGTATAGCAAATGAAAAAGTTTGTACGCTGTTGTCTGCTTGGTACCAAAAGATTCTGTACTCAATGTACTATTAAAATGTATAATCGATGAATTTTTGGCTCGTCTTAAAATATTGGAAATCGATACATTTTACCGCTGACCCTATGCGACGCAACCTTATTTTAAGTATATCATGTTAAAAAATTTGTACGCTGTTGTCTGCTTGGTACCAAAAGATTCTGTAACCAATGTACTATTAAAATGTATAATCGATGAATTTTTGGCTCGTCTTAAAATATTAGAAATTGATACATTTATGCCGCTGACCCTATGCGACGCATCCTTAATTTATGTATAGCAAATGAAAAAGTTTGTACGCTGTTGTCTGCTTGGTACCAAAAGATTCTGTAATCAATGTACTATTAAAATGTATAATCGATGAATTTTTGGCTCGTCTTAAAATATTAGAAATTGATACATTTATGCCGCTGACCCTATGCGACGCATCCTTAATTTATGTATAGCAAATGAAAAAGTTTGTACGCTGTTGTCTGCTTGGTACCAAATAATTCTGTAATCAATGTACCTTTAAAATGTATAATCGATGAATTTTTGGCTCGTCTTAAAATATTGGAAATCGATACTTTTTACCGCTGACCCTATGCGACGCAACCTTATTTTAAGAATATCAAGTTAAAAAATTTGTACGCTGTTGTCTGCTTGGTACCAAAAGATTCTGTACTCAATGTACTATTAAAACGTATAATCGATGAATTTTTGGCTCGTCTTAAAATATTGGAAATCGATACTTTTTACCGCTGACCCTATGCGACGCATCCTTAATTTATGTATAGCAAATGAAAAAGTTTGTACGCTGTTGTCTGCTTGGTACCAAATAATTCTGTAATCAAGGTACCTTTAAAATGTATAATCTATGAATTTTTGGCTCGTCTTAAAATATTGGAAATCGATTCTTTTTACCGCTGACCCTATGCGACGCAACCTTATTTTAAGTATATCAAGTTAAAAAATTTGTACGCTGTTGTCTGCTTGGTACCAAAAGATTCTGTACTCAATGTACTATTAAAATGTATAATCGATGAATTTTTGGCTCGTCTTAAAATATTAGAAATCGATACTTTTTTACCGCTGACCCTATGCGACGCATCCTTAATTTATGTATAGCAAATGAAAAAGTTTGTACGCTGTTGTCTGCTTGGTACCAAAAGATTCTGTAATCAATGTACTATTAAAATGTATAATCGATGAATTTTTGGCTCTTCTTAAAATATTAGAAATTCATACTTTTTTGACGCGGACGCTGTGCGACGCATCCTTATTTTATGATTATCATATTAAAAAATTTGTACGCTGGTGTCTGAATGGTACGAAAAGATTCTGTAATCAATGTACTATTAAAATGTATAATCGATGAATTTTTGGCTCGTCTTAAAATATTGGAAATCGATACTTTTTACCGCTGACCCTATGCGACGCAACCTTATTTTAAGAATATCAAGTTAAAAAATTTGTACGCTGTTGTCTGCTTGGTATCAAAAGATTCTGTACTCAATGTACTATTAAAATGTATAATCGATGAATTTTTGGCTCGTCTTTAAATATTAGAAATCGATACTTTTTTGACGCGGACCCTGTGCGACGCATCCTTATTTTATGTTTATCGTATTAAAAAATTTGTACGCTGGTGTCTGCATGGTACCAAAAGATTCTGTAATCAATGTACTATTAAAATGTATAATCGATGAATTTTTGGCTCGTCTTAAAATATTAGAAATTGATACTTTTTTGACGCGAAACCCTGTGCGACGCATCCTTATTATATGTTTATCATATTAAAAAATTTGTACGCTGGTGTCTGAATGGTACGAAAAGATTCTGTAATCAATGTACTATTAAAATGTATAATCGATGAATTTTTGGCTCGTCTTAAAATATTGGAAATCGATACTTTTTACCGCTGACCCTATGCGACGCAACCTTATTTTAAGAATATCAAGTTAAAAAATTTGTACGCTGTTGTCTGCTTGGTATCAAAAGATTCTGTACTCAATGTACTATTAAAATGTATAATCGATGAATTTTTGGCTCGTCTTTAAATATTAGAAATCGATACTTTTTTGACGCGGACCCTGTGCGACGCATCCTTATTTTATGTTTATCGTATTAAAAAATTTGTACGCTGGTGTCTGCATGGTACCAAAAGATTCTGTAATCAATGTACTATTAAAATGTATAATCGATGAATTTTTGGCTCGTCTTAAAATATTAGAAATTGATACTTTTTTGACGCGAAACCCTGTGCGACGCATCCTTATTTTATGTTTATCATATTAAAAAATTTGTACGCTGGTGTCTGAATGGTACGAAAAGATTCTGTAATCAATGTACTATTAAAATGTATAATCGATGAATTTTTGGCTCGTCTTAAAATATTGGAAATCGATACTTTTTACCGCTGACCCTATGCGACGCAACCTTATTTTAAGAATATCAAGTTAAAAAATTTGTACGCTGTTGTCTGCTTGGTATCAAAAGATTCTGTACTCAATGTACTATTAAAATGTATAATCGATGAATTTTTGGCTCGTCTTTAAATATTAGAAATCGATACTTTTTTGACGCGGACCCTGTGCGACGCATCCTTATTTTATGTTTATCGTATTAAAAAATTTGTACGCTGGTGTCTGCATGGTACCAAAAGATTCTGTAATCAATGTACTATTAAAATGTATAATCGATGAATTTTTGGCTCGTCTTAAAATATTAGAAATTGATACTTTTTTGACGCGAAACCCTGTGCGACGCATCCTTATTTTATGTTTATCATATTAAAAAATTTGTACGCTGGTGTCTGAATGGTACGAAAAGATTCTGTAATCAATGTACTATTAAAATGTATAATCGATGAATTTTTGGCTCGTCTTAAAGTATTAGAAATCGATACTTTTTTACAGCTGACCCTATGCGACGCATCCTTAATTTATGTATAGCAAATGAAAAAGTTTGTACGCTGTTGTCTGCTTGGTACCAAAAGATTCTGTAATCAATGTACTATTAAAATGTATAATCGATGAATTTTTGGCTCGTCTTAAAATATTAGAAATTCATACTTTTTTGACGCGGACGCTGTGCGACGCATCCTTATTTTATGATTATCATATTAAAAAATTTGTACGCTGGTGTCTGAATGGTACGAAAAGATTCTGTACTCAATGTACTATTAAAATGTATAATCGATGAATTTTTGGCTCGTCTTAAAATATTGGAAATCGATACTTTTTACCGCTGACCCTATGCGACGCATCCTTAATTTATGTATAGCAAATGAAAAAGTTTGTACGCTGTTGTCTGCTTGGTACCAAATAATTCTGTAATCAATGTACCTTTAAAATGTATAATCGATGAATTTTTGGCTCGTCTTAAAATATTGGAAATCGATACTTTTTACCGCTGACCCTATGCGACGCAACCTTATTTTAAGAATATCAAGTTAAAAAATTTGTACGCTGTTGTCTGCTTGGTACCAAAAGATTCTGTAATCAATGTACTATTAAAATGTATAATCGATGAATTTTTGGCTCGTCTTAAAATATTGGAAATCGATACTTTTTACCGCTGACCCTATGCGACGCATCCTTAATTTATGTATAGCAAATGAAAAAGTTTGTACGCTGTTGTCTGCTTGGTACCAAAAGATTCTGTAATCAATGTACTATTAAAATGTATAATCGATGAATTTTTGGCTCGTCTTAAAATATTGGAAATCGATACTTTTTACCGCTGACCCTATGCGACGCAACCTTATTTTAAGAATATCAAGTTAAAAAATTTGTACGCTGTTGTCTGCTTGGTATCAAAAGATTCTGTACTCAATGTACTATTAAAATGTATAATCGATGAATTTTTGGCTCGTCTTTAAATATTAGAAATCGATACTTTTTTGACGCGGACCCTGTGCGACGCATCCTTATTTTATGTTTATCGTATTAAAAAATTTGTACGCTGGTGTCTGCATGGTACCAAAAGATTCTGTAATCAATGTACTATTAAAATGTATAATCGATGAATTTTTGGCTCGTCTTAAAATATTAGAAATTGATACTTTTTTGACGCGAAACCCTGTGCGACGCATCCTTATTTTATGTTTATCATATTAAAAAATTTGTACGCTGGTGTCTGAATGGTACGAAAAGATTCTGTAATCAATGTACTATTAAAATGTATAATCGATGAATTTTTGGCTCGTCTTAAAATATTGGAAATCGATACTTTTTACCGCTGACCCTATGCGACGCAACCTTATTTTAAGAATATCAAGTTAAAAAATTTGTACGCTGTTGTCTGCTTGGTATCAAAAGATTCTGTACTCAATGTACTATTAAAATGTATAATCGATGAATTTTTGGCTCGTCTTTAAATATTAGAAATCGATACTTTTTTGACGCGGACCCTGTGCGACGCATCCTTATTTTATGTTTATCGTATTAAAAAATTTGTACGCTGGTGTCTGCATGGTACCAAAAGATACTGTAATCAATGTACTATTAAAATGTATAATCGATGAATTTTTGGCTCGTCTTAAAGTATTAGAAATCGATACTTTTTTACCGCTAACCCTATGCGACGCATCCTTAATTTATGTATAGTAAATGAAAAAGTTTGTACGCTGTTGTCTGCTTGGTACCAAAAGATTTTGTACTCAATGTACTATTAAAATGTATAATCGATGAATTTTTGGCTCGTCTTAAAATATTAGAAATTCATACTTTTTTGACGCGGACGCTGTGCGACGCATCCTTAATTTATGTATAGCAAATGAAAAAGTTTGTACGCTGTTGTCTGCTTGGTACCAAAAGATTCTGTAATCAATGTACTATTAAAATGTATAATCGATGAATTTTTGGCTCGTCTTAAAATATTGGAAATCGATACTTTTTACCGCTGACCCTATGCGACGCATCCTTAATTTATGTATAGCAAATGAAAAAGTTTGTACGCTGTTGTCTGCTTGGTACCAAAAGATTCTGTAATCAATGTACTATTAAAATGTATAATCGATGAATTTTTGGCTCGTCTTAAAATATTAGAAATTCATACTTTTTTGACGCGGACGCTGTGCGACTCATCCTTATTTTATGATTATCATATTAAAAAATTTGTACGCTGGTGTCTGAATGGTACGAAAAGATTCTGTAATCAATGTACTATTAAATTGTATAATCGATGAATTTTTGGCTCGTCTTAAAATATTGGAAATCGATACTTTTTACCGCTGACCCTATGCGACGCAACCTTATTTTAAGAATATCAAGTTAAAAAATTTGTACGCTGTTGTCTGCTTGGTACCAAAAGATTCTGTACTCAATGTACTATTAAAATGTATAATCGATGAATTTTTGGCTCGTATTTAAATATTAGAAATCGATACTTTTTTACCGCTGACCCTATGCGACGCAATTTTATTTTATGTATATCAAGTTAAAAAATTTGTACGCTGGTGTCCGTTTCGTACCAAATGATTCTGTAATCAATGTACTATTAAAATGTATAATCGATGAATTTTTGGCTCGTCTTAAAATATTGGAAATCGATACTTTTTACCGCTGACCCTATGCGACGCATCCTTAATTTATGTATAGCAAATGAAAAAGTTTGTACGCTGTTGTCTGCTTGGTACGAAAAGATTCTGTAATCAATGTACTATTAAAATGTATAATCGATGAATTTTTGGCTCGTCTTAAAATATTGGAAATCGATACTTTTTACCGCTGACCCTATGCGACGCAACCTTATTTTAAGAATATCAAGTTAAAAAATTTGTACGCTGTTGTCTGCTTGGTATCAAAAGATTCTGTACTCAATGTACTATTAAAATGTATAATCGATGAATTTTTGGCTCGTCTTTAAATATTAGAAATCGATACTTTTTTGACGCGGACCCTGTGCGACGCATCCTTATTTTATGTTTATCGTATTAAAAAATTTGTACGCTGGTGTCTGCATGGTACCAAAAGATACTGTAATCAATGTACTATTAAAATGTATAATCGATGAATTTTTGGCTCGTCTTAAAGTATTAGAAATCGATACTTTTTTACCGCTAACCCTATGCGACGCATCCTTAATTTATGTATAGCAAATGAAAAAGTTTGTACGCTGTTGTCTGCTTGGTACCAAAAGATTTTGTACTCAATGTACTATTAAAATGTATAATCGATGAATTTTTGGCTCGTCTTAAAATATTAGAAATTCATACTTTTTTGACGCGGACGCTGTGCGACGCATCCTTAATTTATGTATAGCAAATGAAAAAGTTTGTACGCTGTTGTCTGCTTGGTACCAAAAGATTCTGTAATCAATGTACTATTAAAATGTATAATCGATGAATTTTTGGCTCGTCTTAAAATATTGGAAATCGATACTTTTTACCGCTGACCCTATGCGACGCATCCTTAATTTATGTATAGCAAATGAAAAAGTTTGTACGCTGTTGTCTGCTTGGTACCAAAAGATTCTGTAATCAATGTACTATTAAAATGTATAATCGATGAATTTTTGGCTCGTCTTAAAATATTAGAAATTCATACTTTTTTGACGCGGACGCTGTGCGACTCATCCTTATTTTATGATTATCATATTAAAAAATTTGTACGCTGGTGTCTGAATGGTACGAAAAGATTCTGTAATCAATGTACTATTAAATTGTATAATCGATGAATTTTTGGCTCGTCTTAAAATATTGGAAATCGATACTTTTTACCGCTGACCCTATGCGACGCAACCTTATTTTAAGAATATCAAGTTAAAAAATTTGTACGCTGTTGTCTGCTTGGTACCAAAAGATTCTGTACTCAATGTACTATTAAAATGTATAATCGATGAATTTTTGGCTCGTCTTTAAATATTAGAAATCGATACTTTTTTACCGCTGACCCTATGCGACGCAATTTTATTTTATGTATATCAAGTTAAAAAATTTGTACGCTGGTGTCCGTTTCGTACCAAATGATTCTGTAATCAATGTACTATTAAAATGTATAATCGATGAATTTTTGGCTCGTCTTAAAATATTGGAAATCGATACTTTTTACCGCTGACCCTATGCGACGCATCCTTAATTTATGTATAGCAAATGAAAAAGTTTGTACGCTGTTGTCTGCTTGGTACCAAAAGATTCTGTAATCAATGTACTATTAAAATGTATAATCGATGAATTTTTGGCTCGTCTTAAAATATTAGAAATTGATACATTTATGCCGCTGACCCTATGCGACGCATCCTTAATTTATGTATAGCAATTGAAAAAGTTTGTACGCTGTTGTCTGCTTGGTACCAAATAATTCTGTAATCAATGTACCTTTAAAATGTATAATCTATGAATTTTTGGCTCGTCTTGAAATATTGGAAATCGATTCTTTTTACCGCTGACCCTATGCGACGCAACCTTATTTTAAGTATATCAAGTTAAAAAATTTGTACGCTGTTGTCTGCTTGGTACCAAAAGATTCTGTACTCAATGTACTATTAAAATGTATAATCGATGAATTTTTGGCTCGTCTTAAAATATTAGAAATAGATACGTTTTTACCGCTGACCCTATGCGACGCATTCTTAATTTATGTATAGCAAATGAAAAAGTTTGTACGCTGTTGTCTGCTTGGTACCAAAAGATTCTGTAATCAATGTACTATTAAAATGTATAATCGATGAATTTTTGGCTCGTCTTAAAATATTAGAAATTCATACTTTTTTGACGCGGACGCTGTGCGACGCATCCTTATTTTATGATTATCATATTAAAAAATTTGTACGCTGGTGTCTGAATGGTACGAAAAGATTCTGTAATCAATGTTCTATTAAAATGTATAATCGATGAATTTTTGGCTCGTCTTAAAATATTGGAAATCGATACTTTTTACCGCTGACCCTATGCGACGCAACCTTATTTTAAGAATATCAAGTTAAAAAATTTTTACGCTGTTGTCTGCTTGGTATCAAAAGATTCTGTACTCAATGTACTATTAAAATGTATAATCGATGAATTTTTGGCTCGTCTTTAAATATTAGAAATCGATACTTTTTTACCGCTGACCCTATGCGAGGCAATTTTATTTTATGTATATCAAGTTAAAAAATTTGTACGCTGGTGTCTGTTTCGTACCAAATGATTCTGTAATCAATGTACTATTAAAATGTATAATCGATGAATTTTTGGGTCGTCTTAAAATATTAGAAATTGATACTTTTTTGACGCAAACCCTGTGCGACGCATTGTTATTTTATGTTTATCATATTAAAAATTTTTTACGCTGGTGTCTGCATGGTACCGAAAGATTCTGTAATCAATGTACTATTAAAATGTATAATCGATGAATTTTTGGCTCGTCTTAAAATATTGGAAATCGATACTTTTTACCGCTGACCCTATGCGACGCATCCTTAATTTATGTATAGCAAATGAAAAAGTTTGTACGCTGTTGTCTGCTTGGTACCAAATAATTCTGTAATCAAGGTACCTTTAAAATGTATAATCTATGAATTTTTGGCTCGTCTTAAAATATTGGAAATCGATTCTTTTTACCGCTGACCCTATGCGACGCAACCTTATTTTAAGTATATCAAGTTAAAAAATTTGTACGCTGTTGTCTGCTTGGTACCAAAAGATTCTGTACTCAATGTACTATTAAAATGTATAATCGATGAATTTTTGGCTCGTCTTAAAATATTAGAAATCGATACTTTTTTACCGCTGACCCTATGCGACGCATCCTTAATTTATGTATAGCAAATGAAAAAGTTTGTACGCTGTTGTCTGCTTGGTACCAAAAGATTCTGTAATCAATGTACTATTAAAATGTATAATCGATGAATTTTTGGCTCTTCTTAAAATATTAGAAATTCATACTTTTTTGACGCGGACGCTGTGCGACGCATCCTTATTTTATGATTATCATATTAAAAAATTTGTACGCTGGTGTCTGAATGGTACGAAAAGATTCTGTAATCAATGTACTATTAAAATGTATAATCGATGAATTTTTGGCTCGTCTTAAAATATTGGAAATCGATACTTTTTACCGCTGACCCTATGCGACGCAACCTTATTTTAAGAATATCAAGTTAAAAAATTTGTACGCTGTTGTCTGCTTGGTATCAAAAGATTCTGTACTCAATGTACTATTAAAATGTATAATCGATGAATTTTTGGCTCGTCTTTAAATATTAGAAATCGATACTTTTTTGTCGCGGACCCTGTGCGACGCATCCTTATTTTATGTTTATCGTATTAAAAAATTTGTACGCTGGTGTCTGCATGGTACCAAAAGATTCTGTAATCAATGTACTATTAAAATGTATAATCGATGAATTTTTGGCTCGTCTTAAAATATTAGAAATTGATACTTTTTTGACGCGAAACCCTGTGCGACGCATCCTTATTTTATGTTTATCATATTAAAAAATTTATACGCTGGTGTCTGAATGGTACGAAAAGATTCTGTAATCAATGTACTATTAAAATGTATAATCGATGAATTTTTGGCTCGTCTTAAAGTATTAGAAATCGATACTTTTTTACCGCTAACCCTATGCGACGCATCCTTAATTTATGTATAGCAAATGAAAAAGTTTGTACGCTGTTGTCTGCTTGGTACCAAAAGATTTTGTACTCAATGTACTATTAAAATGTATAATCGATGAATTTTTGGCTCGTCTTAAAATATTAGAAATTCATACTTTTTTGACGCGGACGCTGTGCGACGCATCCTTAATTTATGTATAGCAAATGAAAAAGTTTGTACGCTGTTGTCTGCTTGGTACCAAAAGATTCTGTAATCAATGTACTATTAAAATGTATAATCGATGAATTTTTGGCTCGTCTTAAAATATTGGAAATCGATACTTTTTACCGCTGACCCTATGCGACGCATCCTTAATTTATGTATAGCAAATGAAAAAGTTTGTACGCTGTTGTCTGCTTGGTACCAAAAGATTCTGTAATCAATGTACTATTAAAATGTATAATCGATGAATTTTTGGCTCGTCTTAAAATATTAGAAATTCATATTTTTTTGACGCGGACGCTGTGCGACTCATCCTTATTTTATGATTATCATATTAAAAAATTTGTACGCTGGTGTCTGAATGGTTCGAAAAGATTCTGTAATCAATGTACTATTAAAATGTATAATCGATGAATTTTTGGCTCGTCTTAAAATATTGGAAATCGATACTTTTTACCGCTGACCCTATGCGACGCAACCTTATTTTAAGAATATCAAGTTAAAAAATTTGTACGCTGTTGTCTGCTTGGTACCAAAAGATTCTGTACTCAATGTACTATTAAAATGTATAATCGATGAATTTTTGGCTCGTCTTTAAATATTAGAAATCGATACTTTTTTACCGCTGACCCTATGCGACGCAATTTTATTTTATGTATATAAAGTTAAAAAATTTGTACGCTGGTGTCTGTTTCGTACCAAATGATTCTGTAATCAATGTACTATTAAAATGTATAATCGATGAATTTTTGGCTCGTCTTAAAATATTGGAAATCGATACTTTTTACCGCTGACCCTATGCGACGCATCCTTAATTTATGTATAGCAAATGAAAAAGTTTGTACGCTGTTGTCTGCTTGGTACCAAAAGATTCTGTAATCAATGTACTATTAAAATGTATAATCGATGAATTTTTGGCTCGTCTTAAAATATTAGAAATTGATACATTTATGCCGCTGACCCTATGCGACGCATCCTTAATTTATGTATAGCAAATGAAAAAGTTTGTACGCTGTTGTCTGCTTGGTACCAAATAATTCTGTAATCAATGTACCTTTAAAATGTATAATCTATGAATTTTTGGCTCGTCTTGAAATATTGGAAATCGATTCTTTTTACCGCTGACCCTATGCGACGCAACCTTATTTTAAGTATATTAAGTTAAAAAATTTGTACGCTGTTGTCTGCTTGGTACCAAAAGATTCTGTACTCAATGTACTATTAAAATGTATAATCGATGAATTTTTGGCTCGTCTTAAAATATTGGAAATCGATACTTTTTACCGCTGACCCTATGCGACGCATCCTTAATTTATGTATAGCAAATGAAAAAGTTTGTACGCTGTTGTCTGCTTGGTACCAAAAGATTCTGTAATCAATGTACTATTAAAATGTATAATCGATGAATTTTTGGCTCGTCTTAAAATATTGGAAATCGATACTTTTTACCGCTGACCCTATGCGACGCAACCTTATTTTAAGAATATCAAGTTAAAAAATTTGTACGCTGTTGTCTGCTTGGTATCAAAAGATTCTGTACTCAATGTACTATTAAAATGTATAATCGATGAATTTTTGGCTCGTCTTTAAATATTAGAAATCGATACTTTTTTGACGCGGACCCTGTGCGACGCATCCTTATTTTATGTTTATCGTATTAAAAAATTTGTACGCTGGTGTCTGCATGGTACCAAAAGATTCTGTAATCAATGTACTATTAAAATGTATAATCGATGAATTTTTGGCTCGTCTTAAAATATTAGAAATTGATACTTTTTTGACGCGAAACCCTGTGCGACGCATCCTTATTTTATGTTTATCATATTAAAAAATTTGTACGCTGGTGTCTGAATGGTACGAAAAGATTCTGTAATCAATGTACTATTAAAATGTATAATCGATGAATTTTTGGCTCGTCTTAAAATATTGGAAATCGATACTTTTTACCGCTGACCCTATGCGACGCAACCTTATTTTAAGAATATCAAGTTAAAAAATTTGTACGCTGTTGTCTGCTTGGTATCAAAAGATTCTGTACTCAATGTACTATTAAAATGTATAATCGATGAATTTTTGGCTCGTCTTTAAATATTAGAAATCGATACTTTTTTGACGCGGACCCTGTGCGACGCATCCTTATTTTATGTTTATCGTATTAAAAAATTTGTACGCTGGTGTCTGCATGGTACCAAAAGATACTGTAATCAATGTACTATTAAAATGTATAATCGATGAATTTTTGGCTCGTCTTAAAGTATTAGAAATCGATACTTTTTTACCGCTAACCCTATGCGACGCATCCTTAATTTATGTATAGTAAATGAAAAAGTTTGTACGCTGTTGTCTGCTTGGTACCAAAAGATTTTGTACTCAATGTACTATTAAAATGTATAATCGATGAATTTTTGGCTCGTCTTAAAATATTAGAAATTCATACTTTTTTGACGCGGACGCTGTGCGACGCATCCTTAATTTATGTATAGCAAATGAAAAAGTTTGTACGCTGTTGTCTGCTTGGTACCAAAAGATTCTGTAATCAATGTACTATTAAAATGTATAATCGATGAATTTTTGGCTCGTCTTAAAATATTGGAAATCGATACTTTTTACCGCTGACCCTATGCGACGCATCCTTAATTTATGTATAGCAAATGAAAAAGTTTGTACGCTGTTGTCTGCTTGGTACCAAAAGATTCTGTAATCAATGTACTATTAAAATGTATAATCGATGAATTTTTGGCTCGTCTTAAAATATTAGAAATTCATACTTTTTTGACGCGGACGCTGTGCGACTCATCCTTATTTTATGATTATCATATTAAAAAATTTGTACGCTGGTGTCTGAATGGTACGAAAAGATTCTGTAATCAATGTACTATTAAATTGTATAATCGATGAATTTTTGGCTCGTCTTAAAATATTGGAAATCGATACTTTTTACCGCTGACCCTATGCGACGCAACCTTATTTTAAGAATATCAAGTTAAAAAATTTGTACGCTGTTGTCTGCTTGGTACCAAAAGATTCTGTACTCAATGTACTATTAAAATGTATAATCGATGAATTTTTGGCTCGTATTTAAATATTAGAAATCGATACTTTTTTACCGCTGACCCTATGCGACGCAATTTTATTTTATGTATATCAAGTTAAAAAATTTGTACGCTGGTGTCCGTTTCGTACCAAATGATTCTGTAATCAATGTACTATTAAAATGTATAATCGATGAATTTTTGGCTCGTCTTAAAATATTGGAAATCGATACTTTTTACCGCTGACCCTATGCGACGCATCCTTAATTTATGTATAGCAAATGAAAAAGTTTGTACGCTGTTGTCTGCTTGGTACGAAAAGATTCTGTAATCAATGTACTATTAAAATGTATAATCGATGAATTTTTGGCTCGTCTTAAAATATTGGAAATCGATACTTTTTACCGCTGACCCTATGCGACGCAACCTTATTTTAAGAATATCAAGTTAAAAAATTTGTACGCTGTTGTCTGCTTGGTATCAAAAGATTCTGTACTCAATGTACTATTAAAATGTATAATCGATGAATTTTTGGCTCGTCTTTAAATATTAGAAATCGATACTTTTTTGACGCGGACCCTGTGCGACGCATCCTTATTTTATGTTTATCGTATTAAAAAATTTGTACGCTGGTGTCTGCATGGTACCAAAAGATACTGTAATCAATGTACTATTAAAATGTATAATCGATGAATTTTTGGCTCGTCTTAAAGTATTAGAAATCGATACTTTTTTACCGCTAACCCTATGCGACGCATCCTTAATTTATGTATAGCAAATGAAAAAGTTTGTACGCTGTTGTCTGCTTGGTACCAAAAGATTTTGTACTCAATGTACTATTAAAATGTATAATCGATGAATTTTTGGCTCGTCTTAAAATATTAGAAATTCATACTTTTTTGACGCGGACGCTGTGCGACGCATCCTTAATTTATGTATAGCAAATGAAAAAGTTTGTACGCTGTTGTCTGCTTGGTACCAAAAGATTCTGTAATCAATGTACTATTAAAATGTATAATCGATGAATTTTTGGCTCGTCTTAAAATATTGGAAATCGATACTTTTTACCGCTGACCCTATGCGACGCATCCTTAATTTATGTATAGCAAATGAAAAAGTTTGTACGCTGTTGTCTGCTTGGTACCAAAAGATTCTGTAATCAATGTACTATTAAAATGTATAATCGATGAATTTTTGGCTCGTCTTAAAATATTAGAAATTCATACTTTTTTGACGCGGACGCTGTGCGACTCATCCTTATTTTATGATTATCATATTAAAAAATTTGTACGCTGGTGTCTGAATGGTACGAAAAGATTCTGTAATCAATGTACTATTAAATTGTATAATCGATGAATTTTTGGCTCGTCTTAAAATATTGGAAATCGATACTTTTTACCGCTGACCCTATGCGACGCAACCTTATTTTAAGAATATCAAGTTAAAAAATTTGTACGCTGTTGTCTGCTTGGTACCAAAAGATTCTGTACTCAATGTACTATTAAAATGTATAATCGATGAATTTTTGGCTCGTCTTTAAATATTAGAAATCGATACTTTTTTACCGCTGACCCTATGCGACGCAATTTTATTTTATGTATATCAAGTTAAAAAATTTGTACGCTGGTGTCCGTTTCGTACCAAATGATTCTGTAATCAATGTACTATTAAAATGTATAATCGATGAATTTTTGGCTCGTCTTAAAATATTGGAAATCGATACTTTTTACCGCTGACCCTATGCGACGCATCCTTAATTTATGTATAGCAAATGAAAAAGTTTGTACGCTGTTGTCTGCTTGGTACCAAAAGATTCTGTAATCAATGTACTATTAAAATGTATAATCGATGAATTTTTGGCTCGTCTTAAAATATTAGAAATTGATACATTTATGCCGCTGACCCTATGCGACGCATCCTTAATTTATGTATAGCAATTGAAAAAGTTTGTACGCAGTTGTCTGCTTGGTACCAAATAATTCTGTAATCAATGTACCTTTAAAATGTATAATCTATGAATTTTTGGCTCGTCTTGAAATATTGGAAATCGATTCTTTTTACCGCTGACCCTATGCGACGCAACCTTATTTTAAGTATATCAAGTTAAAAAATTTGTACGCTGTTGTCTGCTTGGTACCAAAAGATTCTGTACTCAATGTACTATTAAAATGTATAATCGATGAATTTTTGGCTCGTCTTAAAATATTAGAAATAGATACGTTTTTACCGCTGACCCTATGCGACGCATTCTTAATTTATGTATAGCAAATGAAAAAGTTTGTACGCTGTTGTCTGCTTGGTACCAAAAGATTCTGTAATCAATGTACTATTAAAATGTATAATCGATGAATTTTTGGCTCGTCTTAAAATATTAGAAATTCATACTTTTTTGACGCGGACGCTGTGCGACGCATCCTTATTTTATGATTATCATATTAAAAAATTTGTACGCTGGTGTCTGAATGGTACGAAAAGATTCTGTAATCAATGTTCTATTAAAATGTATAATCGATGAATTTTTGGCTCGTCTTAAAATATTGGAAATCGATACTTTTTACCGCTGACCCTATGCGACGCAACCTTATTTTAAGAATATCAAGTTAAAAAATTTTTACGCTGTTGTCTGCTTGGTATCAAAAGATTCTGTACTCAATGTACTATTAAAATGTATAATCGATGAATTTTTGGCTCGTCTTTAAATATTAGAAATCGATACTTTTTTACCGCTGACCCTATGCGAGGCAATTTTATTTTATGTATATCAAGTTAAAAAATTTGTACGCTGGTGTCTGTTTCGTACCAAATGATTCTGTAATCAATGTACTATTAAAATGTATAATCGATGAATTTTTGGGTCGTCTTAAAATATTAGAAATTGATACTTTTTTGACGCAAACCCTGTGCGACGCATTGTTATTTTATGTTTATCATATTAAAAATTTTTTACGCTGGTGTCTGCATGGTACCGAAAGATTCTGTAATCAATGTACTATTAAAATGTATAATCGATGAATTTTTGGCTCGTCTTAAAATATTGGAAATCGATACTTTTTACCGCTGACCCTATGCGACGCATCCTTAATTTATGTATAGCAAATGAAAAAGTTTGTACGCTGTTGTCTGCTTGGTACCAAATAATTCTGTAATCAAGGTACCTTTAAAATGTATAATCTATGAATTTTTGGCTCGTCTTAAAATATTGGAAATCGATTCTTTTTACCGCTGACCCTATGCGACGCAACCTTATTTTAAGTATATCAAGTTAAAAAATTTGTACGCTGTTGTCTGCTTGGTACCAAAAGATTCTGTACTCAATGTACTATTAAAATGTATAATCGATGAATTTTTGGCTCGTCTTAAAATATTAGAAATCGATACTTTTTTACCGCTGACCCTATGCGACGCATCCTTAATTTATGTATAGCAAATGAAAAAGTTTGTACGCTGTTGTCTGCTTGGTACCAAAAGATTCTGTAATCAATGTACTATTAAAATGTATAATCGATGAATTTTTGGCTCTTCTTAAAATATTAGAAATTCATACTTTTTTGACGCGGACGCTGTGCGACGCATCCTTATTTTATGATTATCATATTAAAAAATTTGTACGCTGGTGTCTGAATGGTACGAAAAGATTCTGTAATCAATGTACTATTAAAATGTATAATCGATGAATTTTTGGCTCGTCTTAAAATATTGGAAATCGATACTTTTTACCGCTGACCCTATGCGACGCAACCTTATTTTAAGAATATCAAGTTAAAAAATTTGTACGCTGTTGTCTGCTTGGTATCAAAAGATTCTGTACTCAATGTACTATTAAAATGTATAATCGATGAATTTTTGGCTCGTCTTTAAATATTAGAAATCGATACTTTTTTGTCGCGGACCCTGTGCGACGCATCCTTATTTTATGTTTATCGTATTAAAAAATTTGTACGCTGGTGTCTGCATGGTACCAAAAGATTCTGTAATCAATGTACTATTAAAATGTATAATCGATGAATTTTTGGCTCGTCTTAAAATATTAGAAATTGATACTTTTTTGACGCGAAACCCTGTGCGACGCATCCTTATTTTATGTTTATCATATTAAAAAATTTATACGCTGGTGTCTGAATGGTACGAAAAGATTCTGTAATCAATGTACTATTAAAATGTATAATCGATGAATTTTTGGCTCGTCTTAAAGTATTAGAAATCGATACTTTTTTACCGCTAACCCTATGCGACGCATCCTTAATTTATGTATAGCAAATGAAAAAGTTTGTACGCTGTTGTCTGCTTGGTACCAAAAGATTTTGTACTCAATGTACTATTAAAATGTATAATCGATGAATTTTTGGCTCGTCTTAAAATATTAGAAATTCATACTTTTTTGACGCGGACGCTGTGCGACGCATCCTTAATTTATGTATAGCAAATGAAAAAGTTTGTACGCTGTTGTCTGCTTGGTACCAAAAGATTCTGTAATCAATGTACTATTAAAATGTATAATCGATGAATTTTTGGCTCGTCTTAAAATATTGGAAATCGATACTTTTTACCGCTGACCCTATGCGACGCATCCTTAATTTATGTATAGCAAATGAAAAAGTTTGTACGCTGTTGTCTGCTTGGTACCAAAAGATTCTGTAATCAATGTACTATTAAAATGTATAATCGATGAATTTTTGGCTCGTCTTAAAATATTAGAAATTCATATTTTTTTGACGCGGACGCTGTGCGACTCATCCTTATTTTATGATTATCATATTAAAAAATTTGTACGCTGGTGTCTGAATGGTTCGAAAAGATTCTGTAATCAATGTACTATTAAAATGTATAATCGATGAATTTTTGGCTCGTCTTAAAATATTGGAAATCGATACTTTTTACCGCTGACCCTATGCGACGCAACCTTATTTTAAGAATATCAAGTTAAAAAATTTGTACGCTGTTGTCTGCTTGGTACCAAAAGATTCTGTACTCAATGTACTATTAAAATGTATAATCGATGAATTTTTGGCTCGTCTTTAAATATTAGAAATCGATACTTTTTTACCGCTGACCCTATGCGACGCAATTTTATTTTATGTATATAAAGTTAAAAAATTTGTACGCTGGTGTCTGTTTCGTACCAAATGATTCTGTAATCAATGTACTATTAAAATGTATAATCGATGAATTTTTGGCTCGTCTTAAAATATTGGAAATCGATACTTTTTACCGCTGACCCTATGCGACGCATCCTTAATTTATGTATAGCAAATGAAAAAGTTTGTACGCTGTTGTCTGCTTGGTACCAAAAGATTCTGTAATCAATGTACTATTAAAATGTATAATCGATGAATTTTTGGCTCGTCTTAAAATATTAGAAATTGATACATTTATGCCGCTGACCCTATGCGACGCATCCTTAATTTATGTATAGCAAATGAAAAAGTTTGTACGCTGTTGTCTGCTTGGTACCAAATAATTCTGTAATCAATGTACCTTTAAAATGTATAATCTATGAATTTTTGGCTCGTCTTGAAATATTGGAAATCGATTCTTTTTACCGCTGACCCTATGCGACGCAACCTTATTTTAAGTATATTAAGTTAAAAAATTTGTACGCTGTTGTCTGCTTGGTACCAAAAGATTCTGTACTCAATGTACTATTAAAATGTATAATCGATGAATTTTTGGCTCGTCTTAAAATATTAGAAATCGATACGTTTTTACCGCTGACCCTATGCGACGCATCCTTAATTTATGTATAGCAAATGAAAAAGTTTGTACGCTGTTGTCTGCTTGGTACCAAAAGATTCTGTAATCAATGTACTATTAAAATGTATAATCGATAAATTTTTGGCTCGTCTTTAAATATTAGAAATCGATACTTTTTTACCGCTGACCCTATGCGACGCAATTTTATTTTATGTATATCAAGTTAAAAAATTTGTACGCTAGTGTCTGTTTCGTACCAAATGATTCTGTAATCAATGTACTATTAAAATGTATAATCCATGAATTTTTGGCTCGTCATAAAATATTTGAAATCGATACTTTTTTGACGCGGACCCTGTGCGACGCATTCTTATTTTATGATTATCATATTAAAAAATTTGTACGCTGGTGTCTGAATGGTACGAAAAGATTCTGTAATCAATGTATTATTAAAATGTATAATCGATGAATTTTTGGCTCGTCTTAAAATATTGGAAATCGATACTTTTTACCGCTGACCCTATGCGACGCAACTTTATTTTAAGAATATCAAGTTAAAAAATTTGTACGCTGTTGTCTGCTTGGTACCAAAAGATTCTGTACTCAATGTACTATTAAAATGTATAATCGATAAATTTTTGGCTCGTCTTTAAATATTAGAAATCGATACTTTTTTACCGCTGACCCTATGCGACGCAATTTTATTTTATGTATATCAAGTTAAAAAATTTGTACGCTAGTGTCTGTTTCGTACCAAATGATTCTGTAATCAATGTACTATTAAAATGTATAATCCATGAATTTTTGGCTCGTCATAAAATATTAGAAATCGATACTTTTTTGACGCGGACCCTGTGCGACGCATCCTTATTTAAGTTTATCGTATTAAAAAATTTGTACGCTGGTGTCTGCATGGTACCAAAAGATTCTGTAATCAATGTACTATTAAAATGTATAATCGATGAATTTTTGGCTCGTCTTAAAATATTAGCAATCGATACTTTTTTACCGCTGACCCTATGCGACGCATCCTTAATTTATGTATAGCAAATGAAAAAGTTTGTACGCTGTTGCCTGCTTGGTACCAAATAATTCTGTAATCAATGTACTATTAAAATGTATAATCGATGAATTTTTGGCTCGTCTTAAAATATTGGAAATCGATACTTTTTACCGCTGACCCTATGCGACGCATCCTTAATTTATGTATAGCAAATGAAAAAGTTTGTACGCTGTTGTCTGCTTGGTACCAAAAGATTCTGTAATCAATGTACTATTAAAATGTATAATCGATGAATTTTTGGCTCGTCTTAAAATATTAGAAATTCATACTTTTTTGACGCGGACGCTGTGCGACGCATCCTTATTTTATGATTATCATATTAAAAAATTTGTACGCTGGTGTCTGAATGGTACGAAAAGATTCTGTAATCAATGTACTATTAAAATGTATAAGCGATGAATTTTTGGCTCGTCTTAAAATATTGGAAATCGATACTTTTTACCGCTGACCCTATGCGACGCAACCTTATTTTAAGAATATCAAGTTAAAAAATTTGTACGCTATTGTCTGCTTGGTACCAAAAGATTCTGTAATCAATGTACTATTAAAATCTATAATCGATGAATTTTTGACTCGTCTTAAAATATTGGAAATCGATACTTTTTACCGCTGACCCTATGCGACGCATCCTTAATTTATGTATAGCAAATGAAAAAGTTTGTACGCTTGTCTGCTTGGTACCAAAGGATTCTGTAATCAATGTACTATTAAAATGTATAATCGATGAATTTTTGGCTCGTCTTAAAATATTAGAAATTCATACTTTTTTGACGCGGACGCTGTGCGACGCATCTTTATTTTATGATTATCATATTAAAAAATTTGTACGCTGGTGTCTGAATGGTACGAAAAGATTCTGTAATCAATGTACTATTAAAATGTATAATCGATGAATTTTTGGCTCGTCTTAAAATATTGGAAATCGATACTTTTTACCGCTGACCCTATGCGACGCAACCTTATTTTAAGAATATCATGTTAAAAAATTTGTACGCTGTTGTCTGCTTGGTACCAAAAGATTCTGTACTCAATGTACTATTAAAATGTATAATCGATGAATTTTTGGCTCGTCTTTAAATATTAGAAATCGATACTTTTTTAACGCTGACTCTATGCGACGCAATTTTATTTTATGTATATCAAGTAAAAAATTTGTACGCTGGTGTCTGTTTCGTACCAAATGATTCTGTAATCAATGTACTATTAAAATGTATAATCAATGAATTTTTGGCTCGTCTTAAAATATTGGAAATCGATACTTTTTACCGCTGACCCTATGCGACGCATCCTTAATTTATGTATAGCAAATGAAAAAGTTTGTACGCTGTTGTCTGCTTGGTACCAAAAGATTCTGTAATCAATGTACTATTAAAATGTATAATCGATGAATTTTTGGCTCGTCTTAAAATATTAGAAATCGATACTTTTTTACCGCTGACCCTATGCGACGCATCCTTAATTTATGTATAGCAAATGAAAAAGTTTGTACGCTGTTGTCTGCTTGGTACCAAAAGATTCTGTAATCAATGTACTATTAAAATGTATAATCGATGAATTTTTGGATCGTCTTAAAATATTAGAAATTCATACTTTTTTGACGCGGACGCTGTGCGACGCATCCTTATTTTATGATTATCATATTAAAAAATTTGTACGCTGTTGTCTGCTTGGTACCAAAATATTCTGTACTCAATGTACTATTAAAATGTATAATCGATGAATTTTTGGCTCGTCTTAAAATATTGGAAATCGATACTTTTTACCGCTGACCCTATGCGACGCAACCTTATTTTAAGTATATCAAGTTAAAAAATTTGTACGCTGTTGTCTGCTTGGTACCAAAAGATTCTGTAACCAATGTACTATTAAAATGTATAATCGATGAATTTTTGGCTCGTCTTAAAATATTAGAAATTGATACATTTATGCCGCTGACCCTATGCGACGCATCCTTAATTTATGTATAGCAAATGAAAAAGTTTGTACGCTGTTGTCTGCTTGGTACCAAAAGATTCTGTAATCAATGTACTATTAAAATGTATAATCGATGAATTTTTGGCTCGTCTTAAAATATTAGAAATTGATACATTTATGCCGCTGACCCTATGCGACGCATCCTTAATTTATGTATAGCAAATGAAAAAGTTTGTACGCTGTTGTCTGCTTGGTACCAAATAATTCTGTAATCAATGTACCTTTAAAATGTATAATCGATGAATTTTTGGCTCGTCTTAAAATATTGGAAATCGATACTTTTTACCGCTGACCCTATGCGACGCAACCTTATTTTAAGAATATCAAGTTAAAAAATTTGTACGCTGTTGTCTGCTTGGTACCAAAAGATTCTGTACTCAATGTACTATTAAAATGTATAATCGATGAATTTTTGGCTCGTCTTTAAATATTAGAAATCGATACTTTTTTACCGCTGACCCTATGCGACGCAATTTTATTTTATGTATATCAAGTTACAAAATTTGTACGCTGGTGTCTGTTTCGTACCAAATGATTCTGTAATCAATGTACTATTAAAACGTATAATCGATGAATTTTTGGCTCGTCTTAAAATATTAGAAATTGATACTTTTTTGACGCGAAACCCTGTGCGACGCATCCTTATTTTATGTTTATCATATTAAAAAATTTGTACGCTGGTGTCTGAATGGTACGAAAAGATTCTGTAATCAATGTACTATTAAAATGTATAATCGATGAATTTTTGGCTCGTCTTAAAATATTGGAAATCGATACTTTTTACCGCTGACCCTATGCGACGCAACCTTATTTTAAGAATATCAAGTTAAAAAATTTGTACGCTGTTGTCTGCTTGGTATCAAAAGATTCTGTACTCAATGTACTATTAAAATGTATAATCGATGAATTTTTGGCTCGTCTTTAAATATTAGAAATCGATACTTTTTTGACGCGGACCCTGTGCGACGCATCCTTATTTTATGTTAATCGTATTAAAAAATTTGTACGCTGGTGTCTGCATGGTACCAAAAGATTCTGTAATCAATGTACTATTAAAATGTATAATCGATGAATTTTTGGCTCGTCTTAAAATATTAGAAATTGATACTTTTTTGACGCGAAACCCTGTGCGACGCATCCTTATTTTATGTTTATCATATTAAAAAATTTGTACGCTGGTGTCTGAATGGTACGAAAAGATTCTGTAATCAATGTACTATTAAAATGTATAATCGATGAATTTTTGGCTCGTCTTAAAGTATTAGAAATCGATACTTTTTTACAGCTGACCCTATGCGACGCATCCTTAATTTATGTATAGCAAATGAAAAAGTTTGTACGCTGTTGTCTGCTTGGTACCAAAAGATTCTGTAATCAATGTACTATTAAAATGTATAATCGATGAATTTTTGGCTCGTCTTAAAATATTAGAAATTCATACTTTTTTGACGCGGACGCTGTGCGACACATCCTTATTTTATGATTATCATATTAAAAAATTTGTACGCTGGTGTCTGAATGGTACGAAAAGATTCTGTACTCAATGTACTATTAAAATGTATAATCGATGAATTTTTGGCTCGTCTTAAAATATTGGAAATCGATACTTTTTACCGCTGACCCTATGCGACGCATCCTTAATTTATGTATAGCAAATGAAAAAGTTTGTACGCTGTTGTCTGCTTGGTACCAAAAGATTCTGTACTCAATGTACTATTAAAATGTATAATCGATGAATTTTTGGCTCGTCTTAAAATATTGGAAATCGATACATTTTACCGCTGACCCTATGCGACGCAACCTTATTTTAAGTATATCATGTTAAAAAATTTGTACGCTGTTGTCTGCTTGGTACCAAAAGATTCTGTAACCAATGTACTATTAAAATGTATAATCGATGAATTTTTGGCTCGTCTTAAGATATTAGAAATTGATACATTTATGCCGCTGACCCTATGCGACGCATCCTTAATTTATGTATAGCAAATGAAAAAGTTTGTACGCTGTTGTCTGCTTGGTACCAAAAGATTCTGTAATCAATGTACTATTAAAATGTATAATCGATGAATTTTTGGCTCGTCTTAAAATATTAGAAATTGATACATTTATGCCGCTGACCCTATGCGACGCATCCTTAATTTATGTATAGCAAATGAAAAAGTTTGTACGCTGTTGTCTGCTTGGTACCAAATAATTCTGTAATCAATGTACCTTTAAAATGTATAATCGATGAATTTTTGGCTCGTCTTAAAATATTGGAAATCGATACTTTTTACCGCTGACCCTATGCGACGCATCCTTAATTTATGTATAGCAAATGAAAAAGTTTGTACGCTGTTGTCTGCTTGGTACCAAAAGATTCTGTAATCAATGTACTATTAAAATGTATAATCGATGAATTTTTGGCTCGTCTTAAAATATTGGAAATCGATACTTTTTACCGCTGACCCTATGCGACGCATCCTTAATTTATGTATAGCAAATGAAAAAGTTTGTACGCTGTTGTCTGCTTGGTACCAAAAGATTCTGTAATCAATGTACTATTAAAATGTATAATCGATGAATTTTTGGCTCGTCTTAAAATATTAGAAATTCATACTTTTTTGACGCGGACGCTGTGCGACTCATCCTTATTTTATGATTATCATATTAAAAAATTTGTACGCTGGTGTCTGAATGGTACGAAAAGATTCTGTAATCAATGTACTATTAAAATGTATAATCGATGAATTTTTGGCTCGTCTTAAAATATTGGAAATCGATACTTTTTACCGCTGACCCTATGCGAAGCAACCTTATTTTAAGAATATCAAGTTAAAAAATTTGTACGCTGTTGTCTGCTTGGTACCAAAAGATTCTGTACTCAATGTACTATTAAAATGTATAATCGATGAATTTTTGGCTCGTCTTTAAATATTAGAAATCGATACTTTTTTACCGCTGACCCTATGCGACGCAATTTTATTTTATGTATATCAAGTTACAAAATTTATACGCTGGTGTCTGTTTCGTACCAAATGATTCTGTAATCAATGTACTATTAAAACGTATAATCGATGAATTTTTGGCTCGTCTTAAAATATTGGAAATCGATACTTTTTACCGCTGACCCTATGCGACGCATCCTTAATTCATGTATAGCAAATGAAAAAGTTTGTACGCTGTTGTCTGCTTGGTACCAAATAATTCTGTAATCAATGTACCTTTAAAATGTATAATCGATGAATTTTTGGCTCGTCTTAAAATATTGGAAATCGATACTTTTTACCGCTGACCCTATGCGACGCAACCTTATTTTAAGAATATCAAGTTAAAAAATTTGTACGCTGTTGTCTGCTTGGTACCAAAAGATTCTGTACTCAATGTACTATTAAAATGTATAATCGATGAATTTTTGGCTCGTCTTTAAATATTAGAAATCGATACTTTTTTACCGCTGACCCTATGCGACGCAATTTTATTTTATGTATATCAAGTTACAAAATTTGTACGCTGGTGTCTGTTTCGTACCAAATGATTCTGTAATCAATGTACTATTAAAACGTATAATCGATGAATTTTTGGCTCGTCTTAAAATATTGGATATCGATACTTTTTACCGCTGACCCTATGCGACGCATCCTTAATTTATGTATAGCAAATGAAAAAGTTTGTACGCTGTTGTCTGCTTGGTACCAAATAATTCTGTAATCAAGGTACCTTTAAAATGTATAATCTATGAATTTTTGGCTCGTCTTAAAATATTGGAAATCGATTCTTTTTACCGCTGACCCTATGCGACGCAACCTTATTTTAAGTATATCAAGTTAAAAAATTTGTACGCTGTTGTCTGCTTGGTACCAAAAGATTCTGTACTCAATGTACTATTAAAATGTATAATCGATGAATTTTTGGCTCGTCTTAAAATATTAGAAATCGATACTTTTTTACCGCTGACCCTATGCGACGCATCCTTAATTTATGTATAGCAAATGAAAAAGTTTGTACGCTGTTGTCTGCTTGGTACCAAAAGATTCTGTAATCAATGTACTATTAAAATGTATAATCGATGAATTTTTGGCTCTTCTTAAAATATTAGAAATTCATACTTTTTTGACGCGGACGCTGTGCGACGCATCCTTATTTTATGATTATCATATTAAAAAATTTGTACGCTGGTGTCTGAATGGTACGAAAAGATTCTGTAATCAATGTACTATTAAAATGTATAATCGATGAATTTTTGGCTCGTCTTAAAATATTGGAAATCGATACTTTTTACCGCTGACCCTATGCGACGCAACCTTATTTTAAGAATATCAAGTTAAAAAATTTGTACGCTGTTGTCTGCTTGGTATCAAAAGATTCTGTAATCAATGTACTATTAAAATGTATAATCGATGAATTTTTGGCTCTTCTTAAAATATTAGAAATTCATACTTTTTTGACGCGGACGCTGTGCGACGCATCCTTATTTTATGATTATCATATTAAAAAATTTGTACGCTGGTGTCTGAATGGTACGAAAAGATTCTGTAATCAATGTACTATTAAAATGTATAATCGATGAATTTTTGGCTCGTCTTTAAATATTAGAAATCGATACTTTTTTGACGCGGACCCTGTGCGACGCATCCTTATTTTATGTTTATCGTATTAAAAAATTTGTACGCTGGTGTCTGCATGGTACCAAAAGATTCTGTAATCAATGTACTATTAAAATGTATAATCGATGAATTTTTGGCTCGTCTTAAAATATTAGAAATTGATACTTTTTTGACGCGAAACCCTGTGCGACGCATCCTTATTTTATGTTTATCATATTAAAAAATTTGTACGCTGGTGTCTGAATGGTACGAAAAGATTCTGTAATCAATGTACTATTAAAATGTATAATCGATGAATTTTTGGCTCGTCTTAAAGTATTAGAAATCGATACTTTTTTACCGCTAACCCTATGCGACGCATCCTTAATTTATGTATAGCAAATGAAAAAGTTTGTACGCTGTTGTCTGCTTGGTACCAAAAGATTTTGTACTCAATGTACTATTAAAATGTATAATCGATGAATTTTTGGCTCGTCTTAAAATATTAGAAATTCATACTTTTTTGACGCGGACGCTGTGCGACGCATCCTTAATTTATGTATAGCAAATGAAAAAGTTTGTACGCTGTTGTCTGCTTGGTACCAAAAGATTCTGTAATCAATGTACTATTAAAATGTATAATCGATGAATTTTTGGCTCGTCTTAAAATATTGGAAATCGATACTTTTTACCGCTGACCCTATGCGACGCATCCTTAATTTATGTATAGCAAATGAAAAAGTTTGTACGCTGTTGTCTGCTTGGTACCAAAAGATTCTGTAATCAATGTACTATTAAAATGTATAATCGATGAATTTTTGGCTCGTCTTAAAATATTAGAAATTCATACTTTTTTGACGCGGACGCTGTGCGACTCATCCTTATTTTATGATTATCATATTAAAAAATTTGTACGCTGGTGTCTGAATGGTACGAAAAGATTCTGTAATCAATGTACTATTAAAATGTATAATCGATGAATTTTTGGCTCGTCTTAAAATATTGGAAATCGATACTTTTTACCGCTGACCCTATGCGACGCAACCTTATTTTAAGAATATCAAGTTAAAAAATTTGTACGCTGTTGTCTGCTTGGTACCAAAAGATTCTGTACTCAATGTACTATTAAAATGTATAATCGATGAATTTTTGGCTCGTCTTTAAATATTAGAAATCGATACTTTTTTACCGCTGACCCTATGCGACGCAATTTTATTTTATGTATATAAAGTTAAAAAATTTGTACGCTGGTGTCTGTTTCGTACCAAATGATTCTGTAATCAATGTACTATTAAAATGTATAATCGATGAATTTTTGGCTCGTCTTAAAATATTGGAAATCGATACTTTTTACCGCTGACCCTATGCGACGCATCCTTAATTTATGTATAGCAAATGAAAAAGTTTGTACGCTGTTGTCTGCTTGGTACCAAAAGATTCTGTAATCAATGTACTATTAAAATGTATAATCGATGAATTTTTGGCTCGTCTTAAAATATTAGAAATTGATACATTTATGCCGCTGACCCTATGCGACGCATCCTTAATTTATGTATAGCAAATGAAAAAGTTTGTACGCTGTTGTCTGCTTGGTACCAAATAATTCTGTAATCAATGTACCTTTAAAATGTATAATCTATGAATTTTTGGCTCGTCTTGAAATATTGGAAATCGATTCTTTTTACCGCTGACCCTATGCGACGCAACCTTATTTTAAGTATATCAAGTTAAAAAATTTGTACGCTGTTGTCTGCTTGGTACCAAAAGATTCTGTACTCAATGTACTATTAAAATGTATAATCGATGAATTTTTGGCTCGTCTTAAAATATTAGAAATCGATACGTTTTTACCGCTGACCCTATGCGACGCATCCTTAATTTATGTATAGCAAATGAAAAAGTTTGTACGCTGTTGTCTGCTTGGTACCAAAAGATTCTGTAATCAATGTACTATTAAAATGTATAATCGATGAATTTTTGGCTCGTCTTAAAATATTAGAAATTCATACTTTTTTGACGCGGACGCTGTGCGACGCATCCTTATTTTATGATTATCATATTAAAAAATTTGTACGCTGGTGTCTGAATGGTACGAAAAGATTCTGTAATCAATGTGCTATTAAAATGTATAATCGATGAATTTTTGGCTCGTCTTAAAATATTAGAAATTGATACTTTTTTGACGCGAAACCCTGTGCGACGCATCCTTATTTTATGTTTATCATATTAAAAAATTTGTACGCTGGTGTCTGAATGGTACGAAAAGATTCTGTAATCAATGTACTATTAAAATGTATAATCGATGAATTTTTGGCTCGTCTTAAAATATTAGAAATTGATACTTTTTTGACGCGAAACCCTGTGCGACGCATCCTTATTTTATGTTTATCATATTAAAAAATTTGTACGCTGGTGTCTGAATGGTACGAAAAGATTCTGTAATCAATGTACTATTAAAATGTATAATCGATGAATTTTTGGCTCGTCTTAAAGTATTAGAAATCGATACTTTTTTACCGCTAACCCTATGCGACGCATCCTTAATTTATGTATAGCAAATGAAAAAGTTTGTACGCTGTTGTCTGCTTGGTACCAAAAGATTTTGTACTCAATGTACTATTAAAATGTATAATCAATGAATTTTTGGCTCGTCTTAAAATATTAGAAATTCATACTTTTTTGACGCGGACGCTGTGCGACGCATCCTTAATTTATGTATAGCAAATGAAAAAGTTTGTACGCTGTTGTCTGCTTGGTACCAAAAGATTCTGTAATCAATGTACTATTAAAATGTATAATCGATGAATTTTTGGCTCGTCTTAAAATATTGGAAATCGATACTTTTTACCGCTGACCCTATGCGACGCATCCTTAATTTATGTATAGCAAATGAAAAAGTTTGTACGCTGTTGTCTGCTTGGTACCAAAAGATTCTGTAATCAATGTACTATTAAAATGTATAATCGATGAATTTTTGGCTCGTCTTAAAATATTAGAAATTCATACTTTTTTGACGCGGACGCTGTGCGACTCATCCTTATTTTATGATTATCATATTAAAAAATTTGTACGCTGGTGTCTGAATGGTACGAAAAGATTCTGTAATCAATGTACTATTAAAATGTATAATCGATGAATTTTTGGCTCGTCTTAAAATATTGGAAATCGATACTTTTTACCGCTGACCCTATGCGACGCAACCTTATTTTAAGAATATCAAGTTAAAAAATTTGTACGCTGTTGTCTGCTTGGTACCAAAAGATTCTGTACTCAATGTACTATTAAAATGTATAATCGATGAATTTTTGGCTCGTCTTTAAATATTAGAAATCGATACTTTTTTACCGCTGACCCTATGCGACGCAATTTTATTTTATGTATATAAAGTTAAAAAATTTGTACGCTGGTGTCTGTTTCGTACCAAATGATTCTGTAATCAATGTACTATTAAAATGTATAATCGATGAATTTTTGGCTCGTCTTAAAATATTGGAAATCGATACTTTTTACCGCTGACCCTATGCGACGCATCCTTAATTTATGTATAGCAAATGAAAAAGTTTGTACGCTGTTGTCTGCTTGGTACCAAAAGATTCTGTAATCAATGTACTATTAAAATGTATAATCGATGAATTTTTGGCTCGTCTTAAAATATTAGAAATTGATACATTTATGCCGCTGACCCTATGCGACGCATCCTTAATTTATGTATAGCAAATGAAAAAGTTTGTACGCTGTTGTCTGCTTGGTACCAAATAATTCTGTAATCAATGTACCTTTAAAATGTATAATCTATGAATTTTTGGCTCGTCTTGAAATATTGGAAATCGATTCTTTTTACCGCTGACCCTATGCGACGCAACCTTATTTTAAGTATATCAAGTTAAAAAATTTGTACGCTGTTGTCTGCTTGGTACCAAAAGATTCTGTACTCAATGTACTATTAAAATGTATAATCGATGAATTTTTGGCTCGTCTTAAAATATTAGAAATCGATACGTTTTTACCGCTGACCCTATGCGACGCATCCTTAATTTATGTATAGCAAATGAAAAAGTTTGTACGCTGTTGTCTGCTTGGTACCAAAAGATTCTGTAATCAATGTACTATTAAAATGTATAATCGATGAATTTTTGGCTCGTCTTAAAATATTAGAAATTCATACTTTTTTGACGCGGACGCTGTGCGACGCATCCTTATTTTATGATTATCATATTAAAAAATTTGTACGCTGGTGTCTGAATGGTACGAAAAGATTCTGTAATCAATGTTCTATTAAAATGTATAATCGATGAATTTTTGGCTCGTCTTAAAATATTGGAAATCGATACTTTTTACCGCTGACCCTATGCGACGCAACCTTATTTTAAGAATATCAAGTTAAAAAATTTTTACGCTGTTGTCTGCTTGGTATCAAAAGATTCTGTACTCAATGTACTATTAAAATGTATAATCGATGAATTTTTGGCTCGTCTTTAAATATTAGAAATCGATACTTTTTTACCGCTGACCCTATGCGAGGCAATTTTATTTTATGTATATCAAGTTAAAAAATTTGTACGCTGGTGTCTGTTTCGTACCAAATGATTCTGTAATCAATGTACTATTAAAATGTATAATCGATGAATTTTTGGGTCGTCTTAAAATATTAGAAATTGATACTTTTTTGACGCAAACCCTGTGCGACGCATTGTTATTTTATGTTTATCATATTAAAAATTTTTTACGCTGGTGTCTGCATGGTACCGAAAGATTCTGTAATCAATGTACTATTAAAATGTATAATCGATGAATTTTTGGCTCATCTTAAAATATTAGAAATCGATACTTTTTTGACGCGGACCCTGTGCGACGCATCCTTATTTTATGTTTATCGTATTAAAAAATTTGTACGCTGGTGTCTGCATGGTACCAAAAGATTCTGTAATCAATGTACTATTAAAATGTATAATCGATGAATTTTTGGCTCGTCTTAAAATATTAGAAATTGATACTTTTTTGACGCGTACCCTGTGCGACGCATCCTTATTTTATGTTTATCATATTAAAAAATTTGTACGCTTGTGTCTGAATGGTACCAAAAGATGAAAAGATAAATATTATAATTGTTGTATAATATGTAATTAACGTACAAGCTTTGGATCGAGAATGCGCTACGAATAATTCGAAACATCATTCTATCTTTGTTCCATATTAGTAGCACATTCTCGACCGCAGCTTATATTGTATAGTTGAAGGAAATAAATGGCGCGCGCGAAGCGCGCGCTTTGTAGTGTTCTAGTCCTTTCTTTAAAAAAGGCATGTTAAGTCTATTCTCGAATGTATCGCAGTCCACTCGAATGTATCGAAGTGTATTGTTGCTTCTTTTCCGCAATGCTGATTGGCTCTCTGTCGATTTGCGTTGTATGTTATATTCGTAGCATCGAAAGGCTCTCATCGCGAGGGTTAGCAGTTAGCAGTTTGACAGTTAGTCCAAAATAAAATAAAATAAAATAATAATATGTTTTAAATAATATGTTATAATACTTTAAACTTGATTAATATTTTCGCGGAAAAGAGGCAACAATACTTGCGAGAATCGACAAAATATGTCTTTTTCAAAAAAGAACTAGAACAACAAGCGCGCGCTACGCCATTCATCGATTTTATATAAAAAAGAATGATGTTTTTATATAAAGTTTGTTTAAACTTGATTAATATTTTTTGGCAGAAATCAGATGATTAAAGCATTACATTGCTAATTAAATTTTAAAATAAAAATATGTTATAAAAATTAAAATAATAATTTTATAAATAATATGTTATAATGCTTTATCTGCGATTAATATTTTTTGACAGAAATCAGCTGATAGCTGTCATAAATATTAATCGAGTTTAAAGAATTATAATATACATTATTTGAAAACATTATTATTTTAAATGTTATAACATATATTCTTATTTTAAAAATTAATTAGCAAATTCACGTTTTAATCAGCTGATTTCTGTAACAAAAATATTAATCGAGGATAAGGTATTACAACATATTGCTATTTTAATTTTATAGTTTGCTGAATTTGCCCGATAAACGTTTAAACTTGAAAAAATTAAGGCCTCTATAAAGCCTAATAGAACATTTTTTGTTCTAGGCTGTATAGAAGAGATATTTAAAAGATTTCTTCAAGACCTACAAAATGAGCCGACAGAAAATGTTCTGGGCTTTATAGAGGCCTTAATCTTTTCAAGTTTAAACGTTCTTTTAAAGATCTCTACAAGACGAACTTTTAACGATCTTTTAAAGATTTCTTCAAGACAAACAAAATGAGTCCTCATAAAATGTTCTACGACTTACACAAACCTTACTTTTTGAATTCAAAGTTTAAACGTTTTTTGCGAAAATTAAGGCCTGTGTAAGTCATAAAACATTTTATTTGCACGTGTTTCAAAAGTCTCTTCAAAGTCTTAAATTTTAAATCAAATTCTAAAATAAAATTCTTTCTGTAAAATATTATTATTTTATTATTATGTAACATATTTTCATTTTAAAATGTATTTAGCAAATTAACGCTTTAATCAGATGATTTCTGTCAAAAAATATTAATCAAGTTAAAACAAACGTTATATATAGATATCAATCTTTTTCAATCAAATCAATAAATAACGCGCGCATAGCGCGCGCTTGTTACATCGAAAAGTTTGTACGCTGGTATGCTGATGGTACCATCATAATGTGCAGTCAATGTAATGTTAAAATATATGAAAGAATAATTTTTGGCTCGCTCTAAACAATTGAAAATTAAAATTTTTTAACAGCGGATCCCATACGGCGCGGATTCATTTTACGTATATTAGATCAAAAAGTTTTTACGCTGGTATGCTGATGGTACCATCATAATGTGCATATAATATATAGTTGAAATATATACAAGATTAATTTTTGGCTCGCTTTAAACAATTGAAAATTAAAATTTTTAAACCGCGGATCCCATATGGCGCGGATTCATTTTACGTATATTACATCAAAAAGTTTGTACGCTGGTATGCTGATGGTACCATCATAATGTGCAGTCAATGTAATGTTAAAATATATGAAAGAATAATTTTTGGCTCGCTCTAAACAATTGAAAATTAAAATTTTTTAACAGCGGATCCCATACGGCGCGGATTCATTTTACGTATATTAGATCAAAAAGTTTGTACGCTGGTATTCTTATGGTACCAAAATAATCTGCAAACAATACACTGTTAAAATATATAAAAGATTAATTTTTGGCTCTTTTTAAAATATTAAAAATGGATACTTTATAGTCGCGAACCCATTAAAACTCAGATTCATATTATGTGTATTAAATGAATAAATTTGTAGGCTCGAATTTATTTGGTACAGAAACAATCTGCATATATTGTACTATTAAAAAAAACAATCGTTTAATTTTTGGCTATTTTTAAAATATTAAAAATTGATACTTTCTAACCGCGGACCCTATATAAAGCAGAATTATATTGTGTTTTAAACGAAAAAATTTGTACTCTCGAATCTGTTTGGTATAAAAGTAATTTGTATAAAATGTTCTATTAACAAAAAACACGTGATGAATTTTTTTCTTTTTTTAGTATATTTAAAGATGAATCTTTGTAACCGCGAACCGCGAACCCTACACTGCGCAGACTTATATTATGTATATTATATAAAATAATTTGCATGCTCGTATTTATTTAATATAAAGAGCCAATATAATTTATCGCTTGTTTTTTTCAATAGAACGTTGTTTGCAGATTATTTTTATACCAAATAGATACGCGTGCAAATTCTTTTATTTGATATACATAATAAAAGTTTGCGCCATATAGTTTCAGCTGCTACAAAGTATCCATTTTTGATATTCGAAGAATAGCCAAAAATTTATTGCTTGTTTATTTCGATAGTACATTGTATTATATATATAAAAGTTATCTGTGCAAACAATGAAATATATTATTCGTGTTTTAAGTAGTAAACATATTATTTGTAATATTATTTATAACATTTTTAATTTTTATAACATATTTTTATTTTAAAATTTAATTAGCAAATTAACGCTTTAATTATCTGATTTCTGTCAAAAAATGCTAATCCAATTTAAACAAACTTTATATAAAAATATCATTTTTTTTTATATAAAATCGAGAAATGGCGCGCGCGTAGCGCGCGCTTGTGTCGTTCTAGTATATATATAAATGTGTACATAAATGTATGTATATATATATATATATATATATATAAATGTGTACATAAATGTATATATATATAAATGTGTACATAAATTAAAAAGTTAAATGTAAAACGGTGACATAAAATAATGTAGTAAATGTAAGTAGTATAGGTCAATAAAAGTAGTATAAATCAATAAAATATTAAAAGTTTATATTTATAATAATAAATAATAAGCAAAATTAATTAATTTGAAACATTATAATTAAGGGATTAAATGCAAAACAGTGATATAAAATAATGATGTAATCAATATAAGTGGTATAGGTCAATGAAAGTAATGTAGATCAATGAAAGTAACATAAGTTAATAAAAACACTATCAATCAATACATATAACAATAAATAATAAGCAATATTAATTAATTTTAACATCATAAATTAAAAAGTTAAATGCAAAATGGTGACATAAAATAATGTAATAAATGTAAGTAGTATAGGTCAATAAAAAGAGTATAAATCGATAAAATATGACAAGTTAAAATTTATAATAATAAATAATAAGCAATATTAATTAATTTGGACATCGTGATTAAAGGGTTAAATGCGAAACAGTGATATAAAATAATGGTGTAATAAATATACATATATATACGCGAAAAGATATAGCAGCGTTAAATTAATCATTTATGAGATATTGACGCTAAATTGAGAATAAAATAGTCCATTGATTTTAAAATGGAATCGCGCATAATTCTGTATTCGCAAGCTACCTACAAGTTGCCTCTTTTTTGCGATGTTGGTTAGCTGCCTCAATTTGCATTGTAAATTATATTCATAACATCGAGAGGCTGTCATTGTGAGTGTTAGCAGTTTGACAGTTTGTCCAAAATAAAATAAAATAAAATAAAATAATAATATGTTTTAATACTTTAAATTCGATTAATATTTTTGACAGTTATTAGCTGATTTCTGCGTCAAAATATATTAATCGCGGATAAAGTATATATACATATATTATAACTATATATTATAACATATTATTTTATTTACAATACATTATTATAATTAAAATAATAATATATTTTAAGTAATATAATATGTTATAATACTTTATCCGCGATTAATATTATTGACAGAAATCAACTGATAACTATCAAAAATATTAATCGAGTTTAAAGTATTATAACATATTATTTAAAACATAAAAAATTATTTTATTTTATTTTATTTTGGACAAACTGTCAAACACACTGCTAACTCTCGCGATGACAGCTGCTCGATGCTATGAATATAATGCAGTAAATGCACAACGCGAATCGAGACAGCCAATTAGTATCGCAGAAAAGCGACAACAATGTCAATAACATGCCTTTTTTTAGAAAGGGATATATATATATATATATATATATATATATATATAGTATATTAATGTACACACACACATGTAAAAAACATAGATTTTTTTGGTACATTTTTTATCGTTCTACCAAATTCACGAGTTCATGACGTAGCGGATGTTCCGGGCCATGGTTCAATCTCGAAAAAATGGGACGATAAAAATAATAGTTTACGAATTCACGATAAGTCTCTTTCGCGCAAGAAGAGATGAAAGACTTCCGTTACCGTTCTGAGAGGCAATTTGGAAGTTTGTGACCCGTAACATCATTAAGGAAACGGCACAGTACCGGAAATTCAGCACCATGTCTTTTTCACACTTTAATCCTTTTGTCGGATTGTAAATGCGGACGAATTTCTTGAACCGTCTTATCATGCGTGAATTCGTAACATGATTTGATGACTACAGAATTTAATCATTATAATCATGATATTCTGAATTAGTTGCAATTAATATGTATTGAATTAAGTAAGATCTTTAAATAATTTTCGATGTAAAACACAGGTATGCGAAATCACTGGTACAATGTTTCATAGTTTTTTTGGAAGATCAGTCTGTGTTACAAAAGGAAAAAATTAATAAGTTTTAAAAAAAATCTCACGATCTCCTAGATTTTTGTGTCTATTTTCTCATTAGATAATATAATGTATCAGAGTTACTTTTTACGTGTGTTTTCCGATTAAGAATGCACGCTTCTTAAAATCTCGTGAGCATATAGGAAACAGTGATGTTTTAATTTGGTCAAAAAATTTGCATTAAGCAGAAATTTAGAGATCAATTAATGCTACAGCACTATAAGATATCTACAACCTTTTGCGCTATATTAACTTTTATTATATAGTATATTCTGTAGTCCACTTTGGCCTTTGTATGTTCTACTATATAATTTCATATACATATCGTATTTTATCGTCGACTAGTGTAGGCCTTGGATTATTCTGAAAATATACGGAGAACTATAAAATATTATAAATATAGGTTTAGAACTCTATAATCTCGAAGCTAAGATGATAATTATGACAATTTTTATTACAAGTATAGGATTATTGATACGATTTTGAAACTTGGAGGAAATCATAATGTGTAATTTCACATTTTGTAGCTCTAATTTTCTTAATATTATTAGTATTATTTTCTAAGTATTATATTATGTGGTCATATATTTTACTATTTTATTCTCATTTTCTAAGTACTTCTTTCTCATTACGGTCATATTTTAAATAACATCTGCTAATATGTATATTAATATTTTTATCAAAAGTCGGAATGAAATGTTGAAGTGACATTTAATAATACAGACATTAACAAACAAAAAATGCATCAAAAAAGAATTACTTTTCATATTTTTTTTTAATTTTAGATATTTGATCCGATTTCTAAATTCCTCTATCACATCATAATTTTGAAAAATTTGGAAATCAAAATCGTACTCGGCATAAAAAAATTTTTAAGGAAAATGATCATACTCTTTCTCATTCGTTCGAGAAAAAGTTTTTCTTTCTTGAAATATATAATTAATTTATTTTATATAATAGCATCGCATATTGTATAAATTACGAAAATTACATGTTGTATACAATCGTTACAAAATAACGTTGCAGAATAAACATTTTCGCATATCCTGTTGCGATCAACACAGAAACTTGCTACTTCGCACCCTGAAGAGTTAATTTCCATATTCAATGTATACAATATACGATGCGATTATATAAAATAGATCAATTATATATTCCAACAAAAATAAATAAAAAAAATAAAATAATTTTTTTCTCGAACATAAGAGAGAGTATGATTATGTCCCCGAATTTTTATTTTAATTATGGTGCGAATTTTATCAGTAGTACATATCAGTCATATATCTCGCGAGAAGAGAGAAACGTCGCATCGTTTTACGCTTTTAAGCGACGCGGTGCGTTATAACGCGTATAAACTCGGAGCAACCACGCGCACATGTACCGTAATCATAATTGTTACCTTAATTACATGTGGTCAGTATGCGTATTTATACGTTCTCCTAATCTTACTCCGAGATCGTTTAAAGACCAAATCGTCCTACACTATACGAAGCGCAACGAACACTATATTACTCTTTGATCTTTCCGTTGTGTGTCACTCAGATAAACATTTTACGAAACGCATTGTTTTTGACATAAGTAACACAAGTTGCTTAGTAAAAGAATTATTTGCGACGAATAGAACAATATAGTTATATAATAAATATATTTTTTATAATAATTACTAGAACAACACAAGCGCGCGCCATTCCTCGAATTTATATTAAAAAGAATGATATTTTTATATAAAATTGTTTAAACTTGATTAATATTTTTGATAGAAATTAGCTGATATGTTATATTTTATAAAAAATATGTTATAAAAATTAAAATAATAATGTTATAAATAATATGTTATAATATGTTATAATACTTTAAATTCGAATAATATTTTTTGACAGAAATCAGCTGATAACTGTCAAAAAATATTAATCAAGTTTAAAGTACTATAACGCTTTATTTAAAATATATTATTTTATATCATTTTTATTACACTATTATTTTAGAATTTAATTAGCAAATTAACGCTTTAATCAGTTAATTTCTGTCAAAAAATATTAATCAAGTTTAAACAAACTTTATATAAAAATATTCTTTTTTATATAAAATCGAAGAAGGGTTGTTCTAGTTTCCTTTCAAAAGAGGCATGTTATTAAGTCGATTCTCGTAAGTATTGTTACCTCTTTTTTGCTAATGTTGATTAGCTGCCTCGATTTGGATTGTGTGTTATATTCATAGCATCGAGAGGCTGTCATCGCGAGAGTTAACAGTTTGTCCAAAATAAAATTAAATAAAATAATAATATTTTGTAAGTATATAATATAATATGTTATAATTTATCCGCGATTAATATTTTTTGACAGAAATCAGCTGATAACTGTCAAAAATATTAATCGAGTTTAAAGTATTATAACATATTATTTAAAACATAATATTATATTTTATTTAATTTTATTTTGGACAAACTGTCAAATTGGTAACTTTCGCCAGATGTTATGAATATAATGCACAACGTGAATCGAGACAATTAATCAGCATCTCCGAAAAGCGACAACAATGTCAATAACATGTCTTTTTTATACAGGGAATATAAATTATATAAATAATTATTATATAATATATAATTATTAATAATGATATATAATATATAAATTGTTATTATATGTATAATATAATTTAGATATCATTACAAAATATTTTTATCTTTCCTCTTGTTTTAGAATTTATTACATCTCGAAAAAATATGGAGAACGTATCAAGTATATATGCATAATTAAAAAAATAATACAAAATAATCTCAATTATCTACGAATCCAAAAGACGCGTTCGGAAAGATATTTTCATCTCTTATATCTAATTTCTAAACATCTATATCGTTTTGTATGAAATGTATCTTTGCGTTAGAAACAGAAGGTTTATTTTCTTGTCTAACAAATTATGACTTTGAGACAACTTATTATTAAGTTGATTACATCTATCGAAGAGATGCATGTGATTGTGTATATTATTATAATGTTTCTCGCCGTCTTTACAATTTAAGCAATATAATTGATCGAATCGCCTTTGCGTAGCGAAATTAAAATAATCTCTCGTGCTATTTAAATGCTTCGCGAACGAGAATTACATTAAAATTATACTATTGTGATTAACTGAAAACTACTGTTATATCTTGAATCTGTTACTTTTGATAATTGTCGCATGCGTAAACAGAGAAATAGTCTGCCTGCTTTCAGAATTATACTGACAATGAGCGATAAATGCATCATGAGATCCTCCCAAAGTGAACCGGGAGGTAGGAACAATGATGGACATTAATCGTGTTCGTATCCTTACACAGGATTACCATATTACACCGACCGATTAGCATGGTACAACTGTTGCATATATTAGCATCTCTCATTTGGGGGGTCTCGAGGCTTCACCCTCTTCTATCTCTTGGCGGACGATGCGGAAGTTCTCGGAAGAAAGTATCCTCCGTATTAAACGACCGAATGACGCTTCCGCTCCAGCGGAACGCGGCGTATGCAGAGATCGAGGTCGCCGTCCTAGAAAATGTCGAATGTTAGCACGACTTCACGTTCCTCGCGTGAGAATGCCCTTTTTCAGATGGTACCTTTGCTTGGTGATTTCTCCAGAGCGCTCTGAAAGAGTTCTCACGGTGAATAATGCGTGCATTTGTAACATTCTAGGGCACCGTCTGTCAAAATAAATGACGAGAGAGGAATGACTGTAATAATTAAAATCGAACACTATTATTCGATGTCGAATTGCTTTCGACGGTGTATAATTATAAATCCAATCTCTTCTAAATTGGGCGTCTTGCGCAATAAAAAGTTGATAAGTTAAGATCCTTTCAAGATGAAAAGAATTTTAATATGAGACTCCTGAATTGAATTTATTGTTAAACAAGTTATCAATTTTATAAATATATAAATATTAATTTATATATTATAAATATATATATTTATTTATATATTATAAATATATATATTTATTTATATAATTATATATATTATATTATATATTATAAACATGTGTCTATAAATGTTTTATATATGTTTTACATTTAAAAATTGTCTCTTGCAAAGATGTTGCGTTCGTTAAGGAAGGACGTTCTTGAAAGGACTTTTGGATAAGGACTTTGGATAACTTTGGATAAATTTGAACAGATTCGCGTCAGCGCAGAACAGGGTGGTACCGAAAACGGCGTTTAAATGAAAATGTCGACACGGATTCGCACTTTAGCCGGAAACCAAGCGTAGTGCCTCGTGAGGCTCGTGAGAATGAGAGGAATCGCGTGGAAGGTGGAGGCAGAGGGAGGAAACACTCGCGGTATCGCGGTATTACAATCGTGTTAGAGCAAGGACACGAGGAGGTGAGCGAGTAAGCTCGCCCGACAGGAGCGAAAAGAAGGGATCCGAATCCCCACTATTAAATGGCCCGATTGCAGCTAGGCAAGAAGGAGCTACATTGGGGGCGGCTCGGCATCATCCAGTCTCAGTGCAATTCTACCATCCGCCAAGTTACATGGTTAATACCAGAAGTGTGTGAAGAGACCCAAGTGCCTCATCACCGGCTGGAGAGGAGACTTCGACTCGACGAGGATGAGTTGACAGCTCGAAACAGCTGATCCAAAGGCGGCGAAGGCGAACTAGTTCGAAGCTCGATAGGGAGTCTTTGCCCAAAGTAATTGACTTCATTTTGATATATAATTTTTTTTTTTTTTTATATAATATCGAAGAAAAAATGGAACCTCGATGAATGACTTTGAGAGATACAACGGAGAACAAGGTTAACGCTCTAGCTCTCGTCTGAACAATATAACTGTACCGAAGATTGTGTAACATTCACGGTATAAATCGAGCACACGTGCGAGTTGTGAAAAAAAAATTAATTTATTTCACGTCCGTAATTAAACAGCGAGGAGTGGAACATATAAATTGCATTTTCAAGACCTCATCGCGGAAAAGTATAATATTTAAGACACATTTCCACTCGGGAAACGCAGACGACAGGCATCGTGATTGTTCAGCGAGCGGTAATTCGAGACTTTTATTTCTTGAATGAACCGTGCGAAGAGAGAGAAAGATTGCGGAAAGTGTCTGCGCCGGCGTAATGACATGTAGATTGAATACTAAATGAACGGGGCCGTGAATGATCCGAAGAAGAGTCCCACGTTCCCACAATTAAGCCTGTCTGCACCGCAAAAAGAAGCCTAGTCTTCAGTCTCAGTAGTGTCAGTAGTGTCCTGACATTCGTCAAGTAATTCTTGGAGCAATTCAAGAACACGGGATCTTTACACTTCCTTGTAGATGATACCGATATTAAAACCGTTAAGAAAAGAATGAGATATGTAATTGATCAAGAAAATTTGGAACAATTCGATTGTGAGACTGAGAATTCCAGGGAGGCTCCATCGAGAAACGAGCGCATAATTACAGTCCTTTGTAATATATTCTTACACTTGTTTCGCTCGTTATTTTTTTTTTTTTTTTAATTATTACATAGTATGTGCAATTATTTTTTTAAATATTCACACGCGCGACTGTGGTACAAAGTATACTGTAATTCCAGCTCCACGTGTAAACCGAGGTGTGAACGCAAGTAATGGAAGCGAAGTCGGAAGAGGCAAATATACATACACAGAAGTATCTCCAGATGTTTTCGACGTGCCTGTAATCGAGACGCGCAAATTGTCCCCCTAATGAAACCAAGAAGCGTGCGAGAGTAGAGTAAAGTGGCGGGGGAGAAAAGAAGGTTGAAACGAGAGGCACTCATGAATAAGCGCAGAAACGCGGAAGAGTGACTGTTGATGACACTCGACTCGTATCAAACGATGCGGCTGAAGAAAGGAAGAGGACAATGGGACGAAATTCGTTTTGCCGAAGACAATTGAGGTAGGGAGGGACTCTTTTCGTGTCGTGAATGAACAATTGTGATGAAACGGAACGCGGTTAAACGTGGAGAGCCAGAGGTCAAAACGTGAGATCAAACGCGAAGGCGCGAAACTTGACAAGAGTCCCCAGCTACGGAGGAGGTCCAACTGCGGAGGAGGATAACCCGGTAAGGAAGAAAGGAGAAAGGGCGAAGTAAACCGTAACCACGAGAGAGGAGATCGGGAACGTGTAGCAGTGGATATATCGAGTGTCGATCATTGAACTAGGAGTATCAAATTGTTATATCGGTGCCGCGATGAGAGAGAAGCCACTTCGTGGGAGAACGTTATTGGGTCGACGTCGTAAGTAAATAATAAGCGTTCTAGCGTCTCTGATAAGTGGACGAAGGGGAAGGCGAGCCGGAGAAATTGTCTTGGACAGGCTCGTAAATATGCGAGGGATATCGCTGGTGGTGGATTTCAGAGTAGAACGATAGAGAACAGGCGGATTCGTGCATGCATTCGAAAATATCACTCTGATGAAAAGTACTTCTTCTTCAGATACCAATAAAGTTCGGAGACACGTTTACGATCAATTGTCGTCGGAATAAATCGGAAGGGAAAACAGAGAGATGATGTCAGACGAGTCTGAAGGAAGATCTCTCGTGTGTTTGACAGAAAGAAGATAAGACACGACTCGATTAAAATTATTAGAAGAGCGAGTAGTTCGGAAGGAAGATTTCAGCAGGAGAAGGAGCTTAAAATACATATTTACAAGACATTATCACTGCTGTTTTCACAATTATTATATAAAATATAACGAGACTCTCATAAGAGGCGTAGAAACAAGGAGCAAGATTTCTCGTCCCTGTGAAATCTTCTTGGATATATAAATATACTCAAGATTGTGAGAATTGTAGAAGAAGAAATATATTTACCATTTGCGGTAAAACGTCGTCGCGCTTTAAAGTAAGACGCGAAGAGACTACAATGAGAGATGTTAAACCCGAGGCTCAACGGCGCGTGCCATAACACAGGAGGGAGAGAAAACAATAAAATGTAAATCGCCCAGGGGTATTCCCGTTATTCTAACAAAGCGTGTTAAGCGCGTTAAACTGCGAAGGTAAATTGCGGTGTGAAACGGAGATCGTCTCTCTCTCTGTCTCGACAAACCGCACTATAAATTATATTACGAGAGAGGTAAGAGAAAGTCGCGAGAGAGAGAAATATCAAGGATATCGTACGCTGATAAGGTACATCCTGAATAATCGGGGTGGTGAGAGGCCCCGCTCGCTCGCTCGCGAGCGGAAATTCGCTTTATTAATCTATCAGAAGAAGACGGGATCTCTTCTCGGCAGTCCCAGAATATATATCTACGATTTGAAATTCCGATGTCGGTTGTTCGAATGAGCATTACACGTCTGATTTACATAGACGTTCTCGTAGACCAAACTCGCTCGTTCAGCTTTGGAAAATTGGAGCGACCGGCCGGAAGTGTATCGTCGTAAATACTTGAAGAGCCGAGGCGGATAAGAAACGCGAGAGCGGCGCAATGAAGCGAGGAGAGGCAGGACTGGATTCGTTTAGTTTTTTCGTCAGGAGGAAAATAATGAGAATATACTTATGCGATCTCTCCTAAGTACAGCCCGGTCTTGTGAAACGACAGAGCAGCAGCAACAGTTACAATAATTGTCACGCTCGTTGATCGAAAAAATTTCATTGTTTTATTATTCTTGTATTATAGAGAAAAATGGTAAAAATATTCTAAAATATCAAATTATCTTATTTAATGATACTTAAATGTATATATCGCAATTTTGACGCGATCGCTGATTTTCTTTGACGACAAAAAAAATTTCGAGCGAGAAGAAATAACGAGAGTAATAACGGATATGCCCGATAAAAACGGAGGAATTCGGGATCGTGTTCCGTTCCGGAGAGGAGCAAGGAAACATTCTATTATTATTAATTCCAGCATCGAATCGTATTTAATACGCGCGTGACCCGAGGAGAAAAATCGGATTTACGGGCTCTTCGCGTCTCTCCGTGCCTTAATAGAGCGATTATCCCGGCGGTATATTATAGCGGCACATTGATTATTAAGACCTTAAACTCCGCGATTAACCGGCAGCGACACTCATTATTAACCCGCCGTTGGAGAAAATTGTGCCGTGGAATCGAGAAATGTTCACTCACAGCCCAGTGTGCGTATATATGTATCCATGTATGGGTCAAACATTATCACGAACACGTGTTTAGAGAAAAACTCCACGGCGGACAAGACGACCCACAATCGTCGAATGATCCTGATTTTTTTTCCCCGAGGATGCTACGGTAAAATAATCCTCTGGGACACCTGTAGACGCAGATGTCTAGTCTAGGATGAGTAGTCCGTCGAGGGTATTACGTATTTTTCCTCGTGCATACATGCCTGCATCAGTCATTCAGAAGGAACATCTATTATAGACGAGGTGTTGATGGTTTTGCGCTGATGCGGCGATAAATCAGCCTGACATTAATCGCGATACGTCGCTCCTCGCATCTGAATAATCGCGCTCACCCTGATCGAACCTGAGGAGAGGAAGAGGATCCTATTAGAAGGCAATCGAAGCGATGGAATAAGGAACAGGCTGGAAAGATCGGAGATTTACAGGTATATTCCCTTTCGGCTGTAATTTTCACGATAATTATTATAATTACAAGCAATATCTTACATTACGATCTTTCAAAGTCATCGATTTATCGTAAGCACGTTCGAGATGCGCATAGATTTATCGAGAACGAATTTTCATCGAATGCAAATTTCTCTTTTGCATGTAAAATGTGCACTCTTTACCTCGAAAGAGCAGGAGAAAAATCGTGAAGTAGGTACCTTATAAAAAAATGTATCAAATTTTTATTTAAAAGACAGTTGTAACACTTTACACGCAATTGCGTATTCCGTACATTCGCCTGCATTTTATGTAACATCTGGGAGTCTTAACGAACGAAAATGAATGGTTCCCAATTAACGTTACGACGTTGATTAATTCTAATTTATTTTGCGCGAATAATGAACACACATACACATGTCTTGCCTCTATTTTCTAACTTTCGTCTCGCGTTAGCGCCCCTTAATCTGATGTTTCATGCCAGGCTTGCTTTGCAGATTGGATGTCTCGCCTCACAAATCTCGCCAGCCGTGTAAACGACTCATTGAGATGCGAGAAACTGCTGTATCATCGCAGATGATCGTCTTCCCGCCTACGGAATCAGCCTTGTCCATCGCAGATCGATGCTGAAAAAAAGGCACTGGATATGAAATTGCGGGATTTTCACGCATTCTCCAGACTCCGCATTCGCGGCGATAGAGAAGTGACGAGCAAACGTCGATCGTGAAAATTGGAGACTCATCTGTGAAAAAAAGAGGTAAGTCAATCTCTTAATTAATATAAAAAAATAGAAGATATAAAAAATATATTGAAAAATTAGATTTAAAAAATTTGAATACATGTAAGATACACATATATTTTTTTACATGAATGAAATGTATATTTTTGACGATATTAGTGTTTCTGTTTGTAGATAGGACCTTCTTCGGAAGGATTAGAAAGATTTGCCGAGAGATTTCAAGTTTTTCCATGATTAAGAAAATATGTTCTAGTTTTCCTACTAGAATATAATTTTCCTATAATTACTCGGCAAAGAAATATTGTAGGCAATCATAGAGACAAAACTTTCTATCCAGAAATGAACCTTAGAAAGTATACTCAATTGAATATATTAAAAAACGTTGATAGTTAAAAATTGTTACACAAATTTTCTAATGTGCATAAATATAACATTAAAATCTTTTACCCACGTATAATACAACATCTTAGTCAACCACTTTATGTATTGATACTTATTGCTTTAATTATTTTATTATTTATTTTTCATTTTTTGTTTTTGCAATCTTAGTTTTTTAGAATTTGAATTATGGGTTTAATATATATTATGCATATATAATTTATATGGCAGAATTAAATGCATCTTTTCTAGTAATCAGAGATAGTGTTTACTGATGCAATTATCGAATTCTGCACGAAACACATGAAACATTAATGATATAGCAAGTATTTCTATAGTGAGAGAATAAAAGCATTTAAAGGAGCGCGCAGATTAAGACCTCAGCAATCCGTTAGAGGAAACGAAGTGGATCGTTTGATTTGAATTTCATGAAGGAAAACACTGTTAGATGACTATGCACCACTGTTTACAAACAAATCAGTTTAAATATCAGTTTAAATTCGTACCTTAGTACACGCGATCACTTTCACGCAACTCATTGTACACTTTGAAACGGATGACTGATAATATAAATTATCAGCTTCTTCGTCTTATCATTATCAACATATCATATATATTTACACAGCATCTTGATATGTTTTAACAAGTTTGTTAAATCTACGTATTAGCGTTTGCTGATTATCCGCAATTGTTTGATAAATAAACAAAGAGAGATAAAACATTTTTTCTGATAGTAATACAAGAGCACATTGCAAACTTGTCAATCGCAATTACTTTTAACTAGTTGCCACTCTTGAAAATAAATGTTGTTCTAGTGTACATAAATCGATTAGACTCTCCTCGATGCAATTAATGTCTTTCATGAATGTCAATGTTATATTACTACTCGTTCGTCTGACCTTTCTCGTTATCGTTTGCTTTCGCCATTATAGACTTTCGATCTCTCGGCGATCGATGACCCTTGTTCGTTCGATCATTATTCATCCATTCACAACAACTCATACAGGCTGTTATTTTAAACTCACGTATCGCACATTATCTTTTATCTGAAAATATTTTTTACTCATTTAAAATTGATTTCTTGTCTGTCAAAACTTACTTACACCCATATATCTTTCTTCAATAAGCTTGTAACATGAAATATTTATTAATTTTATGACTACCTTTCAAGTTCAAATCTATTATGTCTAGATTCGGTAACTGAGTCTAAAACTGAAATCCGCTAATTGTAAATTAACATTAGCATCGTAAATAAATGGAACAAAGTTTTACAACTCGTGAATTATTGATACGATATTGAAATATTTCTTTATAAAAATTCTTATTCCAATTTTCATAACAAAGATTATGATAACGTATGGATTCACGCATATGCATAACTGTCAATAAATCTTTGGAATGTATATGTATATGCAGTGATTCTACGAATCGTAAAAAACAAATAAAAAACTTATTGGATTCTAATTTAAAAATTTTAATTTTCAATTTTCAATCACATTTCATATAACAGTCTCGCGAATCATTCTTATTACACGGTGAATACGGGCCAACGTGTTTATCGATTTATGACACACGTGGATGTAAGTATACTACGACATATGCCTTCGAGCAAATTCTATCTCTCGACAAAGATTGCAATTTCATTCATGCAATTTCCACGCATGTACTCGATTCAAATAATCATACAGGCGGAGTTGAAGCGCATGTTTATTCGCATTATCATAAATATTGTACGGTAACTGTATCAATGTGTGCCAGCAGACATCATCGCGTGCGCGTTAGTAATTAATATCTTTCTACCCAGCTTAAATCACATATGCAATCGATCTGAGATTATAAAAGTGCGCGTATAAAAACTGATAAAATTTAAAGAAATTTAATTTAAAAAATAAACAGACGAAATAATATGATTTTAATGAGATGCATTAAGGTAACTTAATGATCGGATTATCGCAAATAAATGGAACAACTCGCGAGACAATATAAAAAAATTGATAAATAAATTTGCACATTTATAAAATTACAATCGTGCATTTTTCGCCGAATTACATAAGACGTGTAATGAAATAAAAATGTCAAAAGATTAATTTTAATGAGAACGCGCATGATATAACTTTTCATATATTGAGAGGCACTCTAATAATATTATTTATTATAAATTCATTAAGGAGAAAGGAGACGGGAAAGGAACTTTAATTGATAAGTAGTGTAAAAAAATCATATTTGTTTTTACACTACATATTTCTCAATCTTAACTAGATATGTGCACACGATAATCGCAGTAGTCGAGGTGCCAATTATAGCAGCCGCTGCTCAAACACCGGTACCTGATCGTTTCCTGCGCCTCCTCTATCTTATCTTCATGGCGCGTATTCGCAAACTGTATCTGCAATCTATACGAATTTATCGTGACTAGAAATTCTGACGGTATAATGCGGGATAAACCACACTCGATCCTTTCTATTTTTTTTTTACCCGTGTCGAGCGATCCTTTATTAGTCTGACGACAATCAACGAGGCGATAACTGAATTCACGGTCAGCAATTTCGAGCAATTGACGATTCGAAGGCTATGCCGAGATAAATATTTACGAAGAAAATTCATTAATCCTTATCAATAATCATATGGTAGCAAAAAAAGATATCCATAATTCATATTATTATTATTATTATTTAAAAAATATATATATATGTTAATTTAACTAATAAAAATTAAATGGTTAATAAGTGCATAAAAATAATTAATATAGTATAATTTATATTTTAATCTTTATTAGTATTAAATTATATTTAACTTATTTAAATTATTTAACTTTATATATACCTATATATATCTGATTATTTTGATCATATTGATTATTTTGATTGTTTTGACCATTTGCATTATTTCCATCTTCATTATTTTAATTATTTTGATTGTTTTAATTATTTTCGTGATTAAATTCGTTGTTTTGATCATTTTGATTATATAAATTATTGTTATGTTACGAAGATTATATATATATTCGTTTTTAAAGTTTGATAGAAAACAATGAAGAAATTTTGAAATCAATTCTTGAAGACAGTTTTCACAATTTTTAAATTGCGACTTACTATTGCAAATTGAAATGTAAATATCATTTTATTGTCACACACATTAAACTTTATGTGTCACTATTAAATATCGAGATACAAATATGTTGTTCGATTTTTTGAATTACGAATAATTATAATATTTGAATATTCGAACATCACCGTCGCCTATCTATGAAAGGTAAAGACGTTCTCTGACATTGCGAGTCGAGTGCATATATGCACATGCATAAATGCATATAAAGATAAAGCGCCGCCAGAACCATAAATCGAAATCTCATCATTATAATTCATTGTTTTTATATAAGGTCACTGGGCATCTTAATCACGAGTACATTCATATGACAAATGCGCGGCGAAGATTACTATAGAATCGAAAGCGGAAAGCGATTTCTCTAAGTATTGACAAAGGAAGTGTACTCAAGGGAAGTAACTTTAATAATGTGATAGAGAGTAAGATTTCTTTTTGAAGCATTAGAAAAGCGACTAATCCATTTCTACTTGTGTATGTTTTTTTCAATAGACTAGAAAGCAATTGCGAGAGAATTGACATTTGTCAATATTCATACATACATTATAATCTCGTTCCTAATATGCCATTATAAAGTGTGCAAAATTAATTTACTTTACAATAGAAAGCAATCCTGTCCTTAGATGACAATCCAAATCTAATATGTTTTGTGAGTAAATATTAAAAAGAGTAGTAGAAAAAAAACTCTTACTTTATATATATATTAATTTATTTTATTCACGTCATTTGATATTCGTGTAATTTGTCACATAATTCATTTTTTCCATACATTAAATAATTTATATATTAATATCGATTTTATAAAAAAAAAAAAAAGATATGAAAAGAATCTGAAGAGTAAAAGATGATAGTAAAAAAAATCTCTTACACTTTATATATATTAATTTATTTTATTCATGTTGTTAACATTTTGTATACGATTGATATTCGTATAATTTTTAATATTCACATAATTTATTTCACATTAAATAATTTGTTTATTAATATTAATTTTATAAAAGAAGATACCTACGAAAAGAATTTAAAGAGTAAAATTCGTCTCCTCGTAAATTCTAATATCTCCGATATTATATCATCGACCTGACGATCTGTTGCGCATACGAAGTTGTTTCACTTCTCAAGTGCTGGAGCGAATGAATTAAAAATTATGGGCTATTTGAAATTCATATCATCTGCCGTGGACCGGTGATTCGACATATTTCCCATCGCGTGGCATAGCTAGGTGCATTAATCTACATTTAAGACGCGAGCGCGAAGAAATTAATTCAGAAGTGGTTTCCCGACGATGACGTCGACGCGACTACACTTGCTGTCAGCCGGCGAAGGTATCTAAGCCTGCAAGAAGTGCCGCTATGTCCTACATAAGAGCCGAGGCGGCGGAGGATGATTCTGGGACGGTGCGTTCGGTTATTACGTATAAATCCCAGGTCCGGCTACGATTGATTTCTTATAAACCCCGTGTATCATCGATCTCAGGAAATTTCAGTATCGCGAATCTTTACTCATCGAGAGCAAACGGTAATCTAATCTTTGTGTCCTGTTACATGACTTCTATAGGTTTTTAAAAGAAATTCTAGAAAATTTTTTGAATTAATTTTGGACGGTTGTTTCTTATTAAATTCTTGTTAAGTTATTTTTAATTCTTTCCTTTTAATTTTTTTTTCGTTTGAATATATCTGCACGAGGATGACGAGCGAAATCGCGAAGCAGTCAACGGGCATTTCCTCTTTATGAAATTACCTTCCGACTGTAATGTGAATAATATTACAAGTAAATATAGCAAGAAATATAAGATTTATGCAGCTCCCTTGTTGCTAAACGCCATGACTCGTCCGTTCTCTATTTATTATTATTCCACTTTGAGAGCGCAGATGGTGGTTGGACCACTTAAATTATAACTCAGCGTATCTTCACGAACTGCGATAACACATTTCCGCTTCTGTTACGCAGGAAATCGTGATTACGCATGTCGTAATACAATGTATACATAATTTTTCTTAAGGCAAAATTCATTTCTTTCCGATCGATGAGTCGCTTATCACTAGAATTTTCTCTTAAAATTTATCCTGAAAATTATGGTAATCGAGGGATAATATGATGGAAAGAATTTTATGAGAATTTCTCTGATTAATATTTATCATACTAAACTATATAGTAAAATTTTTTTTTAATCAAACATTTTATATTTTATTGTGATAGATATTTATTATTTTTTATTGTGATAAATTTACCATGACTTTCAGGGTAAATTCTAAGAGAAAATTCTCTCTGTGTGTATATTTGGGAATCGTTCAATTTAGATACAAGTAGATTATACGCATTATGGCCCGCCAACACTTTATTGGGACCAATGGCGCCTTTGTCGGCTGGGAAAGGGGTGTCGGTCCTTCTCTTTCCTCTCCTTCCCCCCTTTTTTCTTCACGAACCGGTTCCAGAGACCCGGGTTGAAACACCGCGTGTTCCGTTCTTCAGTTTCCATCTGTCGCTAACACGTCGGAATGCGCGACTCGTCTTCGCAGTTGACACTCGCTCGCATTCCAGGGAGAAAAAACTTTTTCTTTCCTGCGTTAACCATCAGTTAGCATTAAGAACCTTGTTATTGACATAGCACCACGAACCCTTCATCATCCCCGCCGCGTGTAGGATGCAAAAAAATGAACTGGGATTGTAGAACACAAAGTTGCCCGATTTTAACATTGTATTTATAATATAATCTGCCAATTCTCTCGTTCGCGATGTTGCTGACGAGATTGCAAGGCAATTATAATATTTAAACAATGATATAATTAGTGTAAAAAGAATTTATTAGAGTTGTTGAAAGGAGGGATGATTGTTAGATCTATATTGGAGCAAAAGGAATCAATTCTTTCTATACATAAATTATATATTTTTTAAAATATGTATTTAATATAAAGGTAGAATATTAAAACAATACTTTTGGTTTTGAATTTAAAAATCCTGACTGCATCCCTGATTTTGATTAATATTGCACTGATCTGCAACACTGCAATAATTGCATTTTGTAATAAAAAGATCAATATTTTAACTTTCGCGTATGTCGGTACTAATTACATTTGATATCAACATTGACGTCTGTGAAAGTTCAGATACACACTTTTCTTCCTGATCCCTAACGTTAATGTCGACTTCCTAATCTAGTTCTATACGCTATAGTTGCAAACAACGTTACGCAATGTCTATTTAAATATCTCTTCTATTGATCTTATAACATGACATGACTAAAATATATTTCTTTTAGAATTACAAAAATTTTTATACTTTAAATATATATTATAGAGTGACCAATCTTTCATCTTACATGATTCTAAAGTTCCTTATAGAGATTCATTTGCATACTATCTAACAAATAAGATGCTATAGTTGCAACCACGTTATGCAAGATCTGTTTAAATATCACTTCCATCTATTGATCCTATAACTTGACATGATTAAAATATATTTCTTTTAGAACTTATACAGCAAGTGTATATTGTAAAGCGTTGCTACATTTTTCACAATCTTTCATCTTACATAATTGTAGGGTTCTTTATAGAGACTCGAGTTTGGATTATAATGCCCAGCAAATTAGATACAAGCTAAACCCCAGGGTTCGAATTTTGAAAGTATAATATCCATCCGAATTTTCGCCGAACTCTCGTCGAAAAGAGATGCACTTTGTATCGTTCCGCTCTTCAGCTACTCGAGATACCGTATCGTCAAGTTCACCCACTTCGCGCATCGATCGTCGTCGGAAGGCGGCGGAAGAGAATCTCTCGCGCACACTTACTTAGCATACGCGTTACGTATATATGTTAGGCATATACATATCTGCTAGGTGTAACGCGCGACGGGCGAAGGTTGTTCAACTCGGGCGGATCTTGTAACCGTCAAGTATAACGGGTCCTAAGGCCCGCGCAGAACCGGGCATCGCGCCGGCGCTCCACCTTCGGCTCGGTCTGCCTCCTCGCGAAGCTAGGCGAGCGCGTGTGCACGCGCGAGAGCCGGGAGAGAACCCTCTTCCTCTTCTCTCTTCGCCCGCTATAAACCTTCTTCAACCTGGGCACGACTTGTCGAGCTCGCCAGTCAGCCGTGCACCATTGTCGAAAGATCGTCCGGGTAGTCGACACTCTTCGTCGACGTTCGTCGCGATCTCTTCCGTTTCCTTCAAATATCTTCAGATTTTTATTAAAATTTATTTTTACCATCTATCTATTGATATACATTTGCATTTCTTATTCGTCCACGTTCGGTGTCTCTTCCTTTCCGAATAGATGGTCGCGGAGTAGTCGCGGATTCCTATCGGTGGTGCGCCGAAAAGTTTGTTCTCTCGCGTTTTTCTCGCGGTCGGGGGTGCGTGCGCGTGTGCGTGTATGTGTGAAGATCACCCCGTTGACGGTGATTCGATGTGTCATTGAGCAGTTGATTCAGAGATATAGGTAAGATGTTGATAAATTTACAATGATCGTTTTTCAACCATCTTTCACACTTGGTTGCGCAGCATGCTTTACTTATTTTAATGCAAATTTGTTGACGCATTTTACGCCACTTTTTATCGTCCATCTCTTTACGTTAGATGCTGCATAATTATTGCATTCATTATATATAATATATATATATTTTATATATGTTATATACATATATATAATTACAATTAAAATGTATTATATTAAAGAGGACTGTCAACAATATTGCGATATGAAAAAAGTAAAGTTTTTTTTTAAATGATACACATATGGAATTTATACTTAAAATAATTCAAAAAAAATTCTGTACTTGATTATAATTAAAAAAATTCTTATGTACTTAATTATAATTAATTTTAATTGAAAGTTTATATAACGCGAAAGAGCTACTCTGAGAAATGTAAGATATTGGAACAATGTTAATAGAGAATAAAACATCGTATAGTTCAAATCCGGGATGTAATGTCGTTAATTGCACTCGTATCTGTTTCATCGCATTGGTTCAGTCTCCAGTCACTTCCTCGGGAGAAGAACCTTCTAGTTCTTCTTCCTGTTTTTATTTTCACATCATTACGTCATGTTATACTTGTTGAATCGCGGTTCACGGATGTCTATATTGTTTTATTAGATAATTGGAATATAATGGAAATACTTTTGGAGTTTATATGCCACGCTCCAAAAAAATCAGGAAATAATGCACTGATTAGATTAATCAATGTTATTAATACGTTGTCATGTATGCGACCTACTTGTGCCGGATCAATCATTGATGAAGGTGCAAGAATGTATGCGTTGGAGAACACGATAAATAATTTTACATTTAAAAAAAATGTTGGATTTTTGAATTTTTTATTTCATTAAAGTTTTGTTAATTTATCTTTTAATCGAAATTTCATTTTAAATACACTTATAATGAATTGAAAAAGGAGACTCACTTTTTTTGTTTATTTGCATCGATGAAGCTTAATTTGTCAAATTTTTTTATTATATTTAGTTTTCATTATTAATGACATTATTTATATTGAGAATTTTTATTATTATTTAATTATTAAAGGAACACAGGATTTTTTTCGATTATTCCAAATTATCAATATTAGGCATTAAACATGACTCATAAATCGGAGAAATAATCATTACGTTTTTATTATATATTATATTATATTTTATTTTATTTATGAATGCTTTCAATTTTCGTCTCCTTTCGTTTCTTCTTTCTTCTCTACTGACGGACATGTTGAATTATTTATATATTATATTGTACTCTGTCTTTCACGCTTTAATGAGAGTGTCTCGCTCGTATAATTAGAGAAGTCACTCCGCTTCTACATAAAAAAGCGAAAAGAATAAAAGAATGTAAATAAAAAAATGTATAAATATTAAATAAATATAAAATATAAAACACCTATAGGTGTTACCGTTATCAATGCATGAAATGAATTAAGGATTGACGAGGGGAGATGGAGACTTCGCGTGAGAAATGTTCATTGTACGGGACAGTCACGGCGATGAGGTATTCGCTTCGTAACGATCGTGTGTAAATCCATCTGTCCGTAAATAAGATTCGATCCGGCCGCGTTAAGAAATCAATGTGCGATTTACCCGAACACGATCGGAAGGGAGTTCTCTCATCTTGGATCATCGTGCCTCGTGGTCGTTTTTTCCATTTTCTTTTTATTCTGTGATCCGATTTAAGCGGCGATAGGAATGTCCGATGCTCGTTAGAGCACAAATCTGTTTGTTAAATAGCGTAGCTTTGTTGCGCGCGATCTTTTCCGCTGGGGTGTCCAGCGTTCCGGAAACGGACTTCATTCCTCGACCATAAGCGATTCCATGAATACGCGAATAGCCTTTTATTCCTTGGCAGATTGAACTATCGCCGACTCTGAGGTCTCGAACAATTTTATCCGTTTAAACATGATTTATTACGTTATTTTAGATAGTATTTTATAAGGATGTTATATAAGCTTTAATAAGGAGAATAGAGAGAAGAAGTCATATACTTTGATATTATAGGTTCGACTGACTCTACAAGACTCTTTTCTTATTATTTTTTCGATTCATCATAATTTGGAAATTTACTTTCCGTATTAAGCATTATTGTTTAATGAACTCACACATATATGACGGCAAAGTTCCCCGTAATTGCACTCGCTATTTACTCTACAATTGCGGAAAATTACTGCAATACGCTTGCCATCGAAAATAGTCAGTGCGTAAATAAGAGCATGAATAATAACAATTATTATTGTTATACAACGGTTCAATTTTGCGAGGGTAAAACTACCGAAGCTATAATACACAAAGTACTTCATAGTCGCCACGAATTACGTAGTTACGAGCAATTATTTTTTATTAACTTGTAATTATTTATAAATTTATAAATTAAAAAGAAACGCTGTAAACTGTTATACATTGTTATAAGAAACGAGCATTAATTTGTTATTTTATATATAATTTTTTTAATTTTAATTTGTTAAATAGCACACTACATTGTTTTTACAGCTCGAAAATTTAATCCTACACTGAGAGAATTTTCTCTTAGAATTTATCCTGAAAATCATGATAATTGGGGGACAATATGGTATGGAAAGAATTTTACGAGAATTTCTCTGATTAATATTTATCACAATAAAATATAAAACATGTTTGATTAATATTTTACTAAACTGCATAATAAAATTAATCAAACATATTTTATATTTTATTGTGATAGATATTATTATTTTTATTGCGATAAATATTAATCCGAGAAATTCTTATAAAATTCTTTCCATATCACATTGTCCTACGATTATCATAATTTTCAAGATAAATTCTAAGAGAAAATTCTCTTTGTGTAATAATAATATTTATATTCAGAAAAGAATATAATTTATTTAAAAACATATTTTTATGTCGATCTGTCTTTTGTTTTTTACTGACGCATTTGTTCGGAATTCAAAGAATCTTTTTGTAGCGTTACTCACAAATTCAATGGAGTCGAATAATGCGCACGAGCGGCTTTCCAGTTCGCAAAGAAACATTCAAATGGTTAACGGTACGTACTCGTTCGTAGAATTTGCGCGCCGGACTCTACTATTCTATACCCCGACTGTTCTATACCGGTGAATAATATCCCCGGATAATTCTCGCACTTCGATCACACATTCTCACATTCTCTGATATACCGCCGGGATGCACGATCGAGTCACGTACGAAAGACACCCGAAGAAGATCGATGCCCCGCTGCCGGGGATACCGTTAGTAGACACGATTATATGAACGGAAAAATGCAACGGTAAACAACATCCAGGTGACAATCACCCAATCGCCAAGCGAATTCCACGGATTCCGTTCGCGGGATATTATTAATTGTAAGTGGCAGTTGCGGCTCGTCTTTCTCAAGTTGAGACTGAAAGTCTCGTTAATCCTCCGCAGAGATTTCGATGCGCGAGCAGGAAAGATCGTTTCATTCAAAAATCATCAGGACGTTATTTAATTAATTATTATCTGCAAGACAATTTCTCTCTCCCGAATTTAATTTATATTCACAGAGAGAATTTTCTCTTAGAATTTACCCTGAAAATCATGGTAATCGTGGGACAATATGGTATGGAAAGAATTTTATGAGAATTTCTGTGAATATGTTTTTTTACTATGCACAGTTTAATAAAATTAATCAAACATGCTTTATATTTTATTGTGATAGATATTATTATTTTTATTGTAATAAATATTAATCAGAGAAATTCTCATAAAATTCTTTCTATATTGTCCCACGATTACCATGATTTTCAGGGTAAATTCTAAGAGAAAATTCTCTCAGCGTTGATTATAATTTTTTTATTGATAAATGTATGTGATTCTTATTTTTATTATTGTTATTATTCTTTCTTATTCAAATTTTATACTATTTCATAGCTGTAAATACATTGTGCACTTTGGTATAAAATTCTACATTGCATGAGTGCACGATTTATTTCATGTAAACGTCGATGCTAAAATAATTCCACCGCTTGTATTCTACGCGTTGACGATTGAACAATCGGAAATGAAAATTGAATACAAATGATCCTTTCAATCAAGACCTTCGGTAAATCGGTAATCAGAGATTCACGTCGCGTCTAACAATAAGTAAAGTCGCCAAAATCAACTGTCTCGACATTTGCGTCATTAGTACCCTAATGATTGTGCATCTTAAATTTTTTAATTGTTATTGTCCAACATGGTATTTTACTTTCAAATTCTAAATGCTCAGTTAATGAAAATTGTATCAATAGTTTAACATAAGTATGCAATTTACACCCATAAATACTTGCAGATGTTCAATATTTATCGTATAACATTTAGTAGAATTATTTAACAAATTGTTTATATTTATATTTAATAGATAAAAAAGTTTGATACGTGTAAGAGTAATATGATAATTTAACTATTATATTGCATTACTATATGTTTATATTTACAATTATATTTCTCAAATGAATTAAATTAGCGGGAATGAAAAAATTAAATATATATGTTGAAATATATTGCTCAAATATATTCTCATATATTCTCATCTGTTTGACATTTCATAATCAAACAGAGAAAATATTGTGTATACATATATATATTCTATTAACATTTCCGGTCTTTATGAAACACATGCGAAATATTGCCAAAGTATTTGTCGAAACACACTTAAAAACGGTAAATACATATGTAAATTTTCGTTTGCAATAGTGTGCTTACGCATATAGGTACTTATGAACGTTGATGCAAGCGTCGCGTCTTTTGTCGTCGTCAAATTAAAACCTTCCACTTCCGCGTTTGCTCCACCGTTTCCTGTCGCCTTCCTCTGTATCGACTCGATCGCGCCTTTCATTTCGATCACGAAATTGTTTTTGCGTTCTCTTACTCTCGACTGATTCCCGATGTCACATAATGCCATACGCGTGCAACGAGATCTACGATCTAGATCATTGCTCAAGATCAGGTTCGACGTTTAGGAGTGTAGGTCAACGTGTCGAGGACAGCCTCTAGCATATTTCGCGATGCGCGGAATCTCCCCCTTTATCTTTTTACAATTCACAGCGCATCGTTCTCGATAAGGCCATTTCTGAATTGTAAATAATTTCACAATAGATTATGTGTGTATATATATATATATATATATATATATATATATATATAAAGAAATAATATTAAAATACAATTCTTTAAAATGCAGTCCTTTTTATATAGGTATATATATATTTATATATAGAGAGTCATATTTTTTTCTAAATCTTTATCTTTCTTTTTCTAATTCTTTTTTTAATCTTGTTTCAGTGCGAAGATGCGGATGCAGATACTTAAAGTTGTGGTGATCCTGCTTGTCGCAGGATCAGGCGATGCTAGGCCTCAAAGAAGCGGTAGGTTTCCTTTAAAAAAAATCACATTATACGTGACAATATTGTAACGCGACGGAAATAATCGGTAATGTTTAGCAATAAAATCACGTAACGCGCGCAACGAGTTAGTAGCAGAAAACGTTTTCTAACGCAAGATTGATGCCTTTTACACGGTGCAATCGTAGCTAACAAATCGTGTTTATCCAATCGTAAATCTGTCATCTTTTCATGTGTTTTAATATTATTATATGTGACAGTTAAAAAAATGTATTTTAATATAATTAATAGCTTTCCTAGTTATTTTATAATATATATATAAAATAAATTAATGTTAAATTAATTAATATAATTCTTGTTAATTATTGTATAAAAATTGTATAATTACTTAATTAACGTAACTTTTTGCTAATTAATATAACAATTCCAATTCCTTATTTCGCAAATTTGCATGCAATTCACGTATACGTATAAGGATTATTTTTCAATTATTCATTTCCCTACTATTTTCGATAACGAGCCTTTTATTTCTAAAAAAATGGACTTCGTTCAACGTTCCATTACGGAGAAAACGCATGCGATGCATCAAACGTGCAATTACTCAATAGTACATAAATTATATATTGTTGTAGCGTGTCGAATCACAACTTGTCCTTTTTATCACAATTACGTCACTGCTTTTCGTGCGTTATACCGCCCATAGTGCTTTTCTTACAAAATCGAATGTCTTAAGAAAGAAGCGGAAGCGTGTATTTAAACTTGCAGCAATTGCAAATTGCCACAGCATAATAGCTTCATGGCAATTGACAGTAATTGGCATATTGATTAGAATATCGCATTATAAATTTTGTTGCATGATTAGAGTATCGCATTATAAATTTTGTTAATGTAGCATGTTTTCAACGTGTTTATCCCGTTTACTGCACAGAGAGAGAAAAATCTCTTAAAATTTACCCAAATCATGGTAATTAAGAGACAATATGATATGGAAAGAATTTTATGAGAATTTCTCTGATTAATATTTATCACAATAAAAAATAATAATATCTATTACAATAAAATATAAAATATGTTTGATTAATTTTACTAAAAGTTTAGTAAAATTAATAAAATATATTTTTAAAATTCTTTCCATACCTTATTGTTATTTCCATACTTTATGTACCACGATTACCATGATTTTCAGGGTAAATTCTAAGAGAAAATTCTCTCTGTGTATAAACTTCTTTTTCTCTTGTTTCTAAAAAATGTTTTTAAATTTTAAAATAAAATATTTCGCTTTGCAGGCGACGCGAATTCGGCGCCGCAGGCGGAAACGAGCGACGCGGGATGGAGAAACGTTCAAGCCCGGAACGCGACGCACGATACAATTCGGGATAGCAGGTATACGGGGACTTCCGGACGTAATAGAAAGTCATATATCACACGTTTCCGCGATAGTGTCGATTCGTCACGCGAGCATAACGCGATCGGTCTCGCTCCGACAATGCGATCGTTGTCGTTCGGCGCCGCTCGTCGTCGTTCTAAGATTGATGACATCTGGACGACGTCCGAATTTAAAGCACCCACGAGTCTTTCGAGAACGAACGTATTGGGCGAGATCGCGGAGATAGGCGTTGTTCCAAGTTCGAACAGGGCGGACGGATCACCTTCTCTTCGTGGTCCTTCTAATAATTCCACGAGGTTCGTTTCGGCGTCGAATAGAAGCTCCGATTCAGGGACTGATCGAAAGATCGATTATTCTGGAATAGTAGGTGGCGGGAATTATTATAATTTAGGGAGACCGAAGTTCGACGCGATTTTGAATCGAAATTTCAAGTCGACAGTCGCTCGGACGAGGTACTCTTCGGGAAATAATTTCTTGGCGAATCATCATGCGTCTGGTTTGACGAGCGACGATATTTCTATCGCGAAAAATCGACAGAGATCAGGTTCGATCAAGTCAGAGTCATTTGCGAATAAACGTGTTCTCGGAGATGATACGTCGCGTTGGAGAATAGAACAGGTTTCGAATCTAGCGAGAACTAGGGTCTCGATTGATCCACGGGAAAGCGCTATTTCATCAACTCGTTCCATCCACAAAGATCACGAATCTATTGGTAAAAGTACGGATTCGATCGTGACTTTGCACGAAAATCCGAAGACTGCTTTCGCAACCGATTCTTTTCGCCTTGTTGTCGATGCCGAGCACGCGGATTTGAATAATTCAACAGCACTGACCCGTCCGATTTTCATCTCAGATCCGAAATCGAGAGTCCGTTATGACGCATCTCGCAGACCCGGGATAACTTCCAATAGAAACTTCATTAAACTCCGATATCCGTTCTCCACTTTAAATCGAGGCTCCAGCAACGTCGCCCTGAATTCGAAGCCGAAGCCTAATGACAATGTTCAGCTGAGAGAGCCGATGAAGAACCACTTGACACGAACAGCTGCGAAGAGGCCTGCTTTGAACGATCACGCGACGTTCAATCCTCATCATTTGACGAAGAGCCATCATTCTTCGCATGCTCAGAACTTGTCGAGTCAGATCGAGAGAGTCGACGGTACATCGACGGTACAGCAGAACGCGTACTTGAAGCTCTGGCCGAACGAGACGTTCCAGAATATCGAGGCTCTGTACAACGATGAGAAGTACACTTCGTCCTTGAAGGAGAACTCGAATCGCGAGTCCGGCTTTCACGATGCCGATCAGACGCCGATGATTTTATCGTCGAACGACGGATACTACAATCATCCGGATCCGATTATCGATGCCAGCGTGAAGAAGATCATCCACTGGTTGAAGGTGGATACGATCCGGCCGAACGACACGCAATTGATTAATGACAGCGAGGATCATAAACCGATCGAATCGGTCTTCGAATCGATCTACGAAAACTTGGAACCCAATCGGCCGCTGAACAATCATGACGACGATCGTTACGAGACTGTCGTTCTTCAGGGTCCGTCCCAGAGTCAAGATCTCGACGAAATAAAATATCATGAAGAATATCCGAGTTCACAATACGCGACAGATTATCCGAATCTTTCTCCTACTTTAACCTCCTCTTCTTCCTGGTCCGACGCGGCGTTGCTGAAGAACAAGACCGTTTACAATCCCACGACACTCGTGACGCAGAATACAGTGGTCCAGATTCTGAACGACGGTTCGAAGGAAGCGAATGTAACGAAAGTGCCTCAATTAAGCACGACATCTACTGATCAAGCGACTTCCTCTTCTTCCTCAAAGAACAAAGAACCTTCTAAGCAAGAAACCAATACCTTCCCCTCGTCATATAACTGTCCGACGATCACCATAAATACTTACACCCGCGTGAACAATACTATTCAGAGCAAAGAAGGCTGCACCGATCTGAATATAATCGTCAACTCCCACGTCTTGAGCACAAACGTGTTCAAGCCGAGTGGCGAACCGACCGAGCTAGATCAGACCTCGCTGGCAACCGAGAGTTACGCTGACGAGAGCGACAAATATGCCGGGGAGATCGACGATCTTTCCCAGGATTCCTCAGACAGTTACGTAACCGCGTCGATCGGCACTTACGGCTTGGTTGAGCCTCCGCGACCAGGTCAAAACGATTATTACGATTCCCAGAAGGATCCCAGCTTGTCTGATCCTGCTTCTGCCCCAGAACTGTCGAGCGTCGAAGTCTTCCAGAACACTCAGATCAGCGTGCTCAACTCGGGCGTTCCTTTGACGGATTCGGTTACGGATGGTCCTGTCGGATCATCCGTCGATGATGATCCTGTGGGCGACACCGCAGCTTCCGCTGGATCACCTGATTCCGGTTCCGTCGCTCACGAGCTGTCTTCGTCCAATGCTGCGACGGGTCAGGCCATCAATGGTCCCGGTTCCTTGCAGCTTCCCGCGCTGCCGAGTCTTCCCGGTCGACCCGGCTTATCGGGCGCTGGTGGTCTAGCTTCGTCGCAGGGTGCCGCGGGATCGTCCGTCGACAAAGATGACGACGACGACGATTTTGACATGTCGCCGAGCGGCGTGTTGCAGTCGGTCGCCTCGGTCTTCACGTACTTTTCTCTACTGAATCCATTAGGTTACAGCTTCTTCAGCCTCGCCGCGGCGCCCTTCGCCGCGATGGCGGCCGGAGTCCTCGGGGTCGCCGCGGTTGTCTTTCCGTGGGCGATACCGAACGTCATCGACTTCGGACGCGCCGCGGACAAGGTGACGGTCAGATTCAGACCGAATGTCGAGGAGTTCGTTAAACAAGCCGTGCACAAATACAACGGTCTGAACGAATGGAAAAGCAGGCGGAAGAAGCGCAGGAGATGAATTGACTTCCGATTGATCTCGTAATGCTCGTATATAGTTCTTCGAAATGATTTGGCGTTATTTCGAAGGTAGAAGTCTGAAGGTTAAGCTTGCATGAAGCAAGAGTATGGGGTTCCGCTAGAATTAATTAAATTAGATAGGACTCGAATGAGTGTAGTGATTGTTCATATCGTTTCGTAGCTGATTGACAATGGTACGTAATTAATAGAAGAAGCGAAGAGAAGATAGAGAGAAAGAGATAGATGAGATTATATTTATTTTAGAACATGTGGATGCGTTAATACATGATTTTTTTCGTAAAAGCAAAGCTTATTTGGGTATATAATATGTAGTGATTAAATGAATAGAATATCTATTTATTATTTTATGAATATATCTTTCACACACTTCTTTTTCTTCCTTTTCATTCTTTTTCTTTTCTCTTTCTTTTTTTCTGTGTGTGAAAAGAAAAATCTCTAGTAGATATAATTTTTATAAAATAATTGACAATTATATAAGCTAAAGTGTATAAGTTTATAATATATTTTTATACGATATTAAGTAGCTTTGTTTTTGTTGCCAAAAATAGTATGATAGGAAAACATTTGCTTACATAAATAGCATCGTGTAGATTGAACAATATAATGTAAATTTGTTCAAAGAAGGAAGACTTATGAATACAGAGACATATATACATATAGATATGTGTATATATACATATATTAGTATTTCATTACATCTTAATATTATTTATGATTATTATAGCCATGTGTTCAATAGTGGAATATATGGTGTATTGCGCTCTTTTTTATTACTTATATAAATTTTCTATAAATTAATATATGTTTTTTGATAAAATATTTATAAAATATTTAATTTTATATAATCATTGCTTCCTGCTGTGCGTGTCGATATTTAAACGTAATAAAAGCTTACACCATTTCAGGGCATTTGCAGTATATTTGTGTGCCAACAAATGTGTAATATTAATAAAACATTTGAAACAAAAACTAATATCCCTTCTTGTGAATAAATATATAATCTGTTATGCTTCCGTATATATTATATAAAAATGTATGTTCCTATTTTTGCACATCTACAATTTCCCTAAGTCCTATCCTGTTATTGTTAACAACCAACAAAATTCATTGAAAAGAAAAATAAATTTAATCTCAAAATATGTACAAAGCAAGAAATATACAAAATTATGTATTTTACAAAATATAGAATCTGAATCTGATAAATTAACGAGAAAGAGATATTGATATACAATTAAAAAGAAAAATTGTATCACACATACGTGACGTAACAACACGGCATTTTGATATAATAATTTTAATATATTACAACAATTAAGTAAAAATGAATCAACAAATAGTACAAATGTTGAAATAATACAAATCGATGAAATTAATGCATTTATCCATATTATAATTGTTTGTTTATTTAAATTAATAAGTAGAATTTTATTTTTGTTGACTTGATACTTAAACATTTTAAAACTTTCAAGTCAATCAAGTTAGCATTGTAGTTAATACAGAAAATATAGTATATTTTTGTGTAATTATGCTTCAAATACAAATTTTTGTTAAAATAAAATTCACCTAAACTGAAATCAAAAATTAACCAAAGAACATTAATTCTGTTAAAAATCTCAATTAGCAAAACTTTTTTCTTAATTACTTTAATTGATTTAATCCATTAACTTCTTGAAAACTATTAACGTGTTTAGGTATGTAAATCATAATCAAGAAAACAAATTTAATTTAAGATTTTTGATTAAAAGAGTTTTAATTAAAATTAAATAATAATTTAATCAATTTCTTTGAAACACATAGATGTAATAATTTATTTAAAATTATATTATGTTTTATTACTTTATTCCGTATTATTTTTTTAACTTTATCTTTAATTGCATGCGTAATGTTAGTGATTATAATTTGTTTGTTACTGCGCGAAAAATCAAATCTTAGCTATTACACATAAAAGGTAAGAATAATAACACACTGTTACGAGTAGAGACTTTTTCCAAAATTATATATAATATCTTATTCTTTTAATAAAATTAATAAAAATTATAAAAGAAATTTACGAGATAATTAGATATTGCGAGATGTCAATCCTTTACAATTTTCGTATTTAAAATGTGCGATTATACATTATATGACTGTGTCGTATCAACACGTGTGATTATTCAAATCGAAAGTTATTTTGCGAAACAGCATTCGATCAAATCACTTCTCGACAAAATTTGACAGTGAAATTTTATTTCAGCGAGCAGCGAAACGTCACCCATCGTGACTTGAAGGATCTGCAATATATGGATCAATCCTTGAGAACCGTCGCCACTCAACTTCTCAACGTTACGAGTCCGCAGGAAGTGATGAAAGTGCATAACAAAGAGCTCACCAAGGTAGAACATGGCACGACGACGACGCTGAAGTCCTCGGAAGAAAGCGACACATCTTCGTCGATCAGAGATGTCAGTTCGGAAATCGGTAACTCGGAGGAGCCCGCTGGCTTAAGTTTCGGCAGGCCGATAAATTCCAAGTTCAGTTACTTCGAGAGCAGCCATCCTGGCCAGGCAATGGCAATGACGGAGGAAGAACTCGAGCGGGAGATGAGCTCCACAAGGCTGATGAACGCCTATAAGAGTCACTCTACAACCACCGGCGGTATTTCCACGTGGATCCTGCTGAATCCGCCGTCCACGACTGTCAAGAGCGCCGAGACCGAGAAGACGAAGTTGCAGCAACCTTTCCAGACGGAAGTACGATTGACGGTCAGACCAAGTTCGTCGATTGACAGAGTGGAACCGATCTCGCAGTCTGATAAAACAGCGGAGAAGAGTACACCGCAGTTGATATCTTCCGTCATAACCACGGAGAAGGTAAGCGTTATCACGAAGAAGCCGACTACTCCAACAACCACGAAGAAGATCACGACTACTCCGAGACCGGAGAGAGAGAAAACTCCGGATTCGGAGACGTTGGAATCCTCTTCGGGTACGACGACTTTAAAGCTAGTTCGCACCACACCTGTAAGCACTTCGACGAGCGACGAAACGATCTCCTCGACAACCATTTCCACGACGAAGAAGAACCAGGGTCCTCGAACCACCGCTAAACCGAAGAGTACTACCCCGAGAACGACAAAGCCGACGAGACCGGGTCAACAAGGTAGACCGAAGCCTACCGCGACGAAGAGAACCACGGTCAAGTTTGAAACAACCACGAAGAACGAGACGATCGCATCGACTGGTAAGATTGAGAAGGTGACCTTCAAACCGATTCAGATCATCACGACTCCGCAGAACAAGCCGGAGAATACGGAAAAACCGATATTTGTCACTAAGATAAAAGCTTCGATGTTCATGGACAATCAGAAAGCCCCGACCACTTTACCTCCGACCTCGCCATCGACCGCAACGACCTTAGATTCCGATTTCGCGTCCAAGACGGATTTATCTGGCGCGGATCTCGTGGAAGTGCCAGTGAGATCGAAGCCGAGCGGCACGAAGGCGAATAACGTGCTGAAGGTGCAGCTGAAGAAGCCTGCTGAAGAGGCTACGCAGATCGAAATTGAGCCGATTAAGGTGAACGCGCCGATCCTGAAGATCGAGAAGCTCGACAAGGACAAGGTGGAGCAGATCGTGGAGAAGGATACGAATAATCTGAATAGTTCCAAGATAGACCTGCAGTTCGACTTCAACCCCGAGCTAACGAAGATCAACGTGGATACGCAAACAGAAGTGACATCGACTTCAACGACCTCGATGACTTCGACTACTACAACAACAGCAACGTCGACCACGACTAAGCGGCCGAGACACAACTCGAAGAGGAAGAAGAACAAGGTTCGCAGACGCAAACCATCCACGACTTCGACGGCGCCAAGTTCGACGACGGTCGCGACGATCGTTTCCACTTTGATGGAGACCAGCGAAGACGTCACGGACCCCACCGTCTTAGACAACGAGATCCAGGAGTCGAAGATCGCGCCCGACACGAAGCTCGCGACGAAGAACAAGAAGAAACAGCCGCAGAAAGCGATCAGCACTCAGATCTACAACTTCCTCAGTCGCGAGGTGATGCCCAGCTTCGGCGTAATGTCGCTGGTGGGTCTGGGTCTCGGTTTAGCCTCGTACTTCCTGTATCCCTTCGGCGGGACCATCTCCCGAAGGAACTACGACGTGGAGCAGAATTACAAGTACAATCCGGAGGAGTACGGCGGTAATTACGGACAGAGCGAGGAGGAGGTGCTGTCCAAGGTATTTCAAGGTATGACGAATCACGAGAACAAGTATCCAGGGGTCAACAGCAACTATTATCATTACCAGCATTACGACGGTGCGTACGACACGCAGACGACGAAGAGGACCGACGCGAGATATCCATCCATATCCACATCGCCAGTTTACAAAACGATGGAGAACACCCAGCCGGGGGTTAAGTATCGAAACACGGACTTCAGATACGCCGAGGCTCAAACCACTCCGGTCTATTACGATCGCAAGCAGTCGGACCTGGCCGCAGAAGCCGCGGAATCGGCGAATCGGCAGTTTGTGGTCGGCAACGTACCCAAGGAATATCCCTTTGAAACCGTGAATGCGGCCGCTTTGCCGGTAGACAGCAAGAACGGCGTTAATTACGTATCGACCGAGATCGGGCAGACGCAGTTCGAGAGGGACATCGCGCAAGGTTTGAACTTCCCACCGAATTCAGCCGACGTGCACAATTACGGTGGTCACCTGGAGGCCTCGACCGTCAGATCGGACGACGGATACGAGGAGATCGAAATAACGCCGACCGCGGTGGCCGTCGAACATGGACCGCGATCTCTCAAGGTCAAACGCGCCGCCGTTACCAGCGAAGTAACTGGTAACGGACGTTCAAGGTCGAAGAGAGAGTCGGTAATACAGGTGATACCGTCGAAACACGAGCTGGAGGAGGAGCGGGAGGAGGCGGAGAAGGAGGAGGACTTGAGCAACGAGATTCTGGACATCATCGACTCGGCTCTGCCTGGCGGAGACCAACGAAAGACGAAGAATACCAGCGAGGAGAACGAGGTGGAAGATTTCGAGGGGCAGAGGAAGAAGCTGCACGAGGAAACCAATTTGCGCGCGAAGGAATCCACCACGAAGACTCCTACCACCGTGAAAGATCTAGAAGATGCGACGAAAACCTCCGAAAATTCCTCATCTACTCCCAAGACAGTCGAACAAACCAAGGACGATTCAACCACCTCCTCGGAGAAGATCTCTTCCGACGAAGAGACGAATTCCGCGAGCACGACGTCGAATCCGAAGGACACGAAAGCGACGACTGTCGAATGGTTCGAGAGCTCGACCACGAAGAAGCCCGCGGAAGGCTTCAGTCTCTTCGACTTCGTGAAGAAAGTGGCCGAGATCAAGTTCAGGCTGGGCTTGACGATCCTTAAACATGCCAGCGAAGGGTTCGCGCGATATCTGGGTCACGTGCAGAAGAGGATCAACGGCGAGGAATGAGGATGACGAGGACGAACTTGAAGAGCGGCGATCAAAGTTTTGTCTCTCTTGCGCGTTATAATTTATATACGACATTTCGATCGCGTTTGCTCGGAAACGTCACTCGGGATCGACCGCGATCCCGAAGAGCCTCTTTAACGGTAGAAAAGCCGGCAAACGCGAGGAGAAGCAGCGCATCATCATCATCTTCCCAGGACATCTCTTCACGGTCGATTCGAGACGCGATTTCACGGGCGATCATTTTTCTCTGTTTGCATCGCCGATAAACGATCATCCTTTCACTTAGAAAGCTAAAACGATGAAGAGAAACACAAACTACTGTTATATTGTACATCGGTGAACGCGTGACGTCTTCCTCTTCGAATCTTTCGCCAGGATCCTCTTCGATGATCGACGACGGTGCAACTCGCTTTTAAAGATAAATGCGTTTGATTAATGAACGACGAGCGGGAGGTTTGGTGAGGGGTTTCGATAAATTTCTCTCTTCCAGAAAATCGCGATTAAATTTTTATTTGAAAATCGTTCAATTTCTTTCTACATAATTTGTTTGGTATGAGTGTTGCTCTCATCTCGTCTCGTCGGAGAGCGAGAAAACAAAAATAAAGAAAAACGGACGAGCCGATTTTATTAGGCAACTTATACGCTATATAAATAAATAAATAACTGAAACAAATATAAATGAATAAATAAATAAGTAAACTCTCTATGTAATACCCTGATATGAGTTATGTAAATAAATATTGGAGATTGTAAACGCTCTTGTTTCTCTTTCTCTTTATGTTACATCATACGCAAACGTGTCGTGCTAAAAAATTAGAATTTATTTCTGGCGAAGTTATTGCAAGTTAATTTAAATCATATCTCTCAATAAGAAAACTAAACGATCCGCGAAATTTCTCGACAATCTTCAATAAATACCAATTTGACAACTTACGCGCAATTAAACTGATGTAATTAAACTGTTACAAATTAATGTTGACGCGCTTGTTTTATTAGCGGAGAATAAATTGAATATTTATGTCGCGATGTCTCCTCAAGCGTAGAATACGGATTATAAATTCATGAGTAGCGATAAAAGTCGAAATGAATTATGTTTTCGCTTTTTGTTTTTACAATTCAACCACTCTGTCAAGTACGGCAATTAAAATTAAATTGGTAATTCAAAGCGGAGTAGCAAAACATGCGAGTAGCAAAACGACCTGCGAAAATTGATTCTTTGTGATTTTCACGTTTCTCTATTCACTATTATTTCTACTGAGACAACAATAGAGGATAATCGTTTCTAAATCGATCGTACTTATATCCTCGCCTATGTAAGTACGGACGGAAACATATCGATCATTCTTAGTATTATGACATCTATAGCCTAGCTGATCAATACATGTCTCGAGAAATGGTCTGTAAAAAGTATTTTATATATACATATATATAATAAATATATTATATATATAATAGTATATATAAGCACTTTATATTTTATATATATATATATATATATATATATACATATAAAATTTATATATATAAATATATATATAATATATGTATAAAAATAATATATAAGAGAGCATTATGTATAATATATATATATAATTATTTTTACAGACGCGGATATTGTACATATATATGTTCAATTTTAAATCTAATGTGCATCGAAATTACATTTTCATTTAAATTTTGAGTAAAAATGCACTAGACTTGTGGGCAAATTATTCAATATACCTGTTTTTGTTTTTCAATTCTCAATGTTCTGTTCCGAGTTTGAAACTTCCAAGTCATTTGCATATATCGCGCGTTCTCCATTTTTGCATCGCCGTTACTGAGTATTTTTTTTCAATGTTAAACGAGTGGTTCTGCTGTACCTTAATTTCTACAGTCTTATCGGTCTCCTTTGTTGGGTGTTATATTCCCTCGCGAGCTCATGCAGATTCATTTGGAGATCGTAAGACTTGTTCAAGCCGTGATTTGTCAGACTCAAATCTCTCTTTCGACGACCCAGCATCATCGGTATCATCATTGCCATTGTCGCCGGCAACATACCTGTTATTGCATATATAGGTATGATAATTACATATAAATTAAATTAAGCAAATAGGCAGAGTGTCCCAGATCGTTCGTAATACCTAATGACAGATTTGGCAAGATAAAGTTAAATATAAATAAGATAAAATAGGAAAGAGAAATCTTGCTCGATGTATACAAAATTAAATCAATATCGAGAATAAGATATTTGAGGACATCTTCTATTAATCTGATTATTTAATTTTAAATATTATTTATTTCAAAGTTATTACAGTCTCAATATTTTTGTATTAATATTTTTGTCTCTAAGTAATTTCTGTCATTAAATGATGTCACAAAAGATTTGGAACATTCTGTATATTAAGATTCTAAGATTTAAAATCAAAACGTGCAACTTATGTAAATTAAATTTATTTTTACTATAAGGTTACTGTTGACGTAATAAATATAATATACGATTCGATAAAATTTTCATGATAATATATAGTTCATAAAAAAATATACAAGGACAAAGAGAAGAAATTTAATTATTTAACTTTTAACGTTGTTGCATCAAGAAATAACACAAATATTAGCAATTATATTTTAGACTAAATCACAATAATATCCTTTACAATTTTACATTAAATTGATAATTAAATTAATATCTATTAATTGTGATATTTATGTTTGCAAAACCTTCTTATTAAACACCAAAGAATTTAAACGCAATGCTATTTAAATTTATACGTCAACTTAAAAGGTGAATATTTGTTAAGTATACATATTTTATATTTGTTTACAGCTGTACCTGCTCCGACTGCTGCCAGAACTGCCGAACTCGACGGGTTTCCGCTCAAAGTGTGCCTGATCGGTCTTTTGTTCGTGGTATTCGGGGTGTTCGGGGTGTTCGGGGTGTTCGGGGTATTCGCTTCGGTCGTCAGCCTCTGCATCTCGTACTCCTTGCGGCTCTGCTCGACGCTCTTGAACGTCTTCTCGACTTCCAGAAGACCTCCGTGGGACGTCGTCGTGTTCGTGCCGTTGATCGACGGCAACACCGTCAATCTGACCTAGGTAAATGATTTTTCATAAAGCGGCTATCAATAACACTTTCATTGATATAATAATAATTATAAAATATATATAATAATAATTAATATCGCGAAATTATATGATGAATGAATACTCGCGGTTTTCTATGAAGAATTTCGGATGAAAACTAAATTTTAAAAAATGGCTCGATGTGAGATACAAAGAGAGAAGACACAGTTTATTCTAAATTAGAATAAACTTTGTTTTCTCTCATTGATCATCTAGCCTAACCTGGCGTTTCGATGTCATCACGGATAGCGGAGGCCTGTTCTGTCTATTTCCGTTTCCGCGACTTCCGGTTATATTGGTCACCCTGAATGTCTCCGGAACGTTCACCGTATCGATCTTGATGGATCTCTGTCTCGACTTGGAATATCCGCGATTCGTTGACAGGAGGATCCACTGACCGTCACCGCTCGCCGGATGATTCGGTGGATGATTATTCACGTACTGATAATGAGAGAAGTTTGGTCTCTCGGTGATCAGGGTGGGTCGAGTTCGATCTTGCTCGTACTTATTGTTAGATGGGTAATCGTGCCAATTGCTCCCGTCTCCCGATTGATCCTTATCCGCGTACTTGTCGATAAAATGATAGAGAGACGTCTGAGGCCTGGACCAAGTGTTGGGGAAGTTGGCCGGTTTATCGTCCGTGATGATGTCGCTATTTGGATGATGAGTTTCATACTTGTTCCCGTAGTACGGCCACTTTTGCGCCGTGTCGTCGGAGTGATAAGGGGGACGGGGAATCGGTTTCTGATACGGCTTCTCGTTGTTATCGGACCAATTCGGTTTCGGCTTGTCGTACCTAAGGATTCGACCATTTGCTAGCAAGTGATTCTTTGTCGAAAAATACTTTCGGTATTAGAAAAATAGACATGTATTTAATTAGATGTCGTTTAAAGATTATTTTCGATAATTTGTTAAAAAAATTAATCTGCATTTTCTTCTTGCATAAATAAAGTGCAGAAATAAAATGCGAAGAAAAATATTCTACGAGACTTTTATTGATATATTAAATGAGATATCGCTAGACTGTGTAAACCCGCGAGGAAGAAAGTTTCAATTGGACGGTAATAGTAAATTTCTCTCTCTCCGTCGTAATGAGCACGAAGCCTATTTTCGAATTCGTATATAGCATCGCATAGTGAAAGGAAAATTGTCGGTTGCGGTACTTACCACGGTTTGTTGTTTTCATAAGTGGGTCTGATGGTATAGTCGCCGGCCCATGGTTTCATGCTCGGTTTATCCCACGGCTTTATCTCCGGCCAAGGTCGTTGCGTGCTGGGATTGGCCTGCCACTTGGAAATTTTGCTCTTAGACCACGGAATTGCTTCTAACGTCACCCAGCCGTTCCTGTCCTCGTAAGTATTTGTACCGTAATATTTGTTCCTCTTCAAGGTGTCGTTTAGTGCCTCGCTCAACTAAGAGACAACCGGAAACTCATTAACGTATTTTTTCTATTACATAATGATAAACACATAAAAATTATACAGGAGATATTTATATTTCATGTTAATGCATTTTATATGTGTTGTAGATTTATTAATCATGTATTATAATTTTTTAATATCTTTAGTTAATATATTCTTCAAAAAATAATGTAAATTGTAATAGAACTTTTGAACTAGAATATTATTATATCTTTATCTTAATGTACTATTTTTTATTTATTTTTTATATTTCTTTTTATTTTTTTTTATATTCAAGAATTCATAAAAAAAAGATAAGATACTATTATTTTAACTTTTTCCTTACCGTATCATTCTCTGCTGAAGTAGCATTTGAATTCTGATCGAACTTTTCATCTTGTTCGTGAATTGTTGTCGTGGTTTCGGTGGTTTCGTCGTCGACTTCGAGGACGAGCGGCTCCGCGGGTGGTTTCACGATTCTGAAAGGATACTTGAAGCTCTTCTCGGTAGTGCTCTTTATCTTGTTCGCGTATTCCTCGAGAAACTTGTTGAGCACGTCCGGATTAAAAGTCGACGTTTCGACGAAGGAATTTCTTCGATTGTACTGAACGTTCGATATTTCTTTGGTCATCCTCTCGTCCTCGATTTGGCCCTCGTTTCCTGCATTATCGTTATACAGAGAATTCGGGGTGATCGCTATCGGATCCTGGAGTATCCGCAAATTGTCGGCCTTCGTTTTGAACAGTTCGGACGCATTCGTCCTCATTTTTACAAGGTACCTCGTGTTGCATTGCGATCCGTCTAACGTCAAGATCGTCAAAAGCAGATAGAGCGATCCTTTCGGTGTCATCTCTGAAACACGAAGATTTTTTCTTTTATTTCGTCCATTGTTCAGAATTTTATTAAGCAAACACTTCCGTTTTTATCGGCTATTCCAGCACTATCCGGATAATTTTTTTTTAAATTTATTTCACGATATAATAAGCTAATTTTATTTCTTTTACGCGGTTTACGAGATATCGTCTTTTATTAAGAAAGGAAGAATTACAAAAATTATAAATAAACATTGTCCTAAACAATCAGGGACATTAGACAAAATGGAGAAGCTAATGGGGGGACGAAACCACAATAATTTAGTCGAGCTGGATTCCTTAGAAAATGATTGAAAAATTGCAATTCGTCGAAAATCACTGCCATTCACTCCGTAAATTCTTGGCACATCATCTATTCAATTCTATCGGCGATAAGCGTCGACGAGGGAGGCCAATTCGCGTCGCACTGACCGTGTGATATTAGTCGTCCGAGTCGTCTTTAATTACATGAACAACGAGGCCCGCGGCGCCTGAAGACCCGTTACGGGAACCAACAACGCGCCGACAACAACAACAATAGACGATGACAGAGCGACGTCACGAAATGCGGACGGAAAAGCGGAAGTGTTCGAGTACAAGCGCGGCCTCGACTCCTCAAGGTCCGAGATGGCTCTGTTGCCGAGACGTTGCCCTCGTTTGCTTTTAATCCAGATCCCCACTTGGCCGATGCTTGGTCCATTTTGCATCTTCCAGTACTCTGCGTTGATACCACTGCTTACTGTTCCCTTGCTTCTCGACTTGGTCAATTCCAACTGGAGAACGGGCGCCGTATTGTCTCTCCTTCTCACCTGCAGAGACTCTTTCTCTCTCTTCTCTCCGTCGATGCGGGTTCTCTCTCTCTCTCTCTCTCTCTCTCTCTAGTACTCTGCGTTGATACCACTGC